>NW_028065555.1:0-8126 GCF_054177405.1 Leptonychotes weddellii
AATTCTTAATCTCAGGAAACAAACTGAGGGTTGCTGGAGTGGGGGGTGGGGTGGGAGGGATGGGGTGACTGGGTGATAGACACTGGGGAGGGTATGTGCTCTGGTAAGTGCTGTGAATTGTGCAAGACTGTTGAATCTCAGATCTGTACCTCTGAAACAAATAATGCAATATATTTTAAGAAAAAAAAAAAAGAAGATAGCAGGAGGGGAAGAATGAAGAGGGGGAAATCGGAGGGGGAGACGAACCATGAGAGACGGTGGACTCTGAAAAACAAACTGAGGGTTCTAGAGGGGAGGGGGCTGGGAGGATGGGTTAGCCTGGTGATGGGTATTAAAGAGGGCACGTTCTGCATGGAGCACTGGGTGTTATATGCAAACAATGAATCATGGAACACTACATCTAAAACTAAAGATGTAATGTATGGGGATTAACATAACAAAAAATTAAAAAACAAAAAAAAATTTGGCCTTCTCTTATATACCTCTGCCTTATATACTCCTCATTCTAACCTACACATAGGAATCAGAAAATTGCTTTTGTTTCTAAAAATATAGTATCTGGCCTTAAGTTTTCTCATTGTCAGTGTAATTTTATTAATAAACATCAGATGGATCACAGTATAATCTTAGTTTCTCTCTTCCTTCTGTATAGAAATCCTCCCCCTTTTTTTCTCACTTCATACCATGCATTTTGAAATATTGAACAACTCATGTCCTTTTATAACTGGGGTATGGTAAGGCCCAAATCAGAATGGCTTTTCTTATTCCTGCTAAGTGTAGAATGGTATTAGTTCTGAAAGCAAGGTGTCATAAAAGAAATGCAAAGTGTTAAGCGTGTATTGAGTGCACTCATGTGGATTCTGTGTTCAGGGCTGACGGGTGCATTCTAAAGCGAGGGGATTGGCTGCTTTACATCTGGCAACTTATCTTCTCCTTCTATGCCCCAGCCTCAACACTGATCATTCTTTCATGATGGAGGCTCTTCTGTTAGCTAACCATGATTTAACTATTAATTCATCACTGAAAATCTTGAGTGCTAACCTTTTGAGGAGTAGTTACAATGCCTTTAAGTATGGCTAGAAAGAACCTATGATGAAGCATGATTAGGAAGGGTTTTTTTTGGGGGGTGGTGGATTGAAGGCGGGCTTTTCTTAGATCTGACAGATCATGCTTATTTGACTGATGTACTTTCTTCCTCTATGATTCTGAAAATGTGACCATCTTCATGATTTTTCTTGACTATTTGAATGGCTATTACAAAAACATGCTCAGGTTCTGTTGGTTTTGAAGAAAACAGAACCTTTCAATCCAGCTTCAAAAATAAAACCTATTCCAAAAAATAAAAAATTTTCCCTTGTAAAAATTATTCACTCTTTAATTTAGCATCTAGTGTGTCATGACCACATTAGTTTATCTTCTTAGGCTTTTTTGTTTTTCAGAGAAGAGTTTTGCCGACTTGTATTACATAGTTATTATATAGATTATATACAACTTTCTCTTTTTAAGCCAAAAATTATAAAATGAGAATTTCTTTTACAGTAAATTCAGAGTAATCATTTTAATGGGTACACAGTATCCTATTGTAATCATGAGCCACAATTTATTTCATATTTCTTGTTGCTTGTATAATGTGTATCTTTAATCATGAATAAATACACAATAAAAAATCTTTGTAGCTAAAGATTGTCTTGCATTTCAGAATATTTCCTTGGGATGTTGAGAATATTGATATACAACTTGTGAAAGAGTAGTAGTGTGTTATATTTCCGTTATCAATATATGTGATCACACAATATGTGTATATCTGAAAATATAGGTGATATTTCACTGTCAATGTTGTATATTATATTTTTTCAAAAGACTGATAATTTTACAGGCCAAGCTTAAAAGTGTTTATCTTGTATTTGCAATACTAGGAAGATACAAACTTTTCCATATTTTGTGATCCAGATATATTTCCTATTTCATGAATTATCTATTTATGTCCTTTACTCATTTATCTTTTAGAGTTTTGATGGTTTAAATATCGGATTTTATGTGCTTTTTAATAGAACAAAGATAAAAGTCACTTGGCTCTTTAATCTGTTATAGTATTTTTTTTTCCCCTGGTTATTTGCCTTTTACTTAACCTGGTTTTATCTCTGTCTTCTCCATCAAGGAGAAACACATTTAAACTATAAAGAGTAAAACTAACATGAGTAACAGAGAACTGAAACTCAAGAAGGTGAGAAGCACTTTGCTTCAAATGTGTGAAACTATTCATTCTTTTGATGAATTACTTTTCAAGGTAATGAAAGAATTTGGAGATGCAATCATGGACACAGTATTGCTCATCTTTGAAGAAGATGGTATTTCTAAAAATGAGCAAAAATGCAGACCTAAGCTTACTTTGCTAGGATTTTGATGGCACTCTGGCAAAATTCTAAATCAACTGTGTATGAGAATTCTTCACAAAGGGATGCCTGGGTGGCTTGGTCAGTTGTATCTGCCTTCGGCTCAGGTCATGATCTCGGGGTCCTGGAATCCAGCCCCACATCAGGCTCCCTGCTCAGTGGGGAGTCTGCTTCTCCCTCTCCCTCTGCCCCTCTCCCCTGCTTGTGCACGCTCTCTCTCAAATAAATAAATAAAATCCTAAAAAAATTATTCTTCACGAAAGAAAATGGTGGCCAGTTAGAATGAGTTCGTAAACAATAATTTATGTCAAAGTAACTATTTTTGCATGGGTTGTTAGATGGAAAGATAGAATTCCGTGAACGTGAGCTCTTTTATTTCTGCAGGTCATTTGGTGGGAACTTTTATGATATTCTTACAGGAAGATGGAAAAGTGTGGGCTGGGTGATAATCCTGTTGGGTGGATTAATAACTGGTTAAAGAGCTCACACAATAGGATACTGATTGATGGGAACTTCAAGTTGTGTTCAATAGGGCTCCGATATAAGCTATAGCTTAACAAACATTTTTCTAATTACTAGGATGGAGAGATCAAAGCCTTCTTACCAAATGTGTGTAGGTCCCAAACTGGGAACCTTAATGAATATGCTGGATGAAGGAATCTTTCTGAAAAATCTGAATTGATGGAAATCATTGTAGTGGAAACATGTGTAAAGTATAATAAGCTCAGTTCAAAACAATGAATTGAGGAAATATAAGATGGGGAGTCTTCCTGAGAGTGAAAGAATTGAGTGTTTCCATTGCCTGAAAGTTCCAAACAAGAAAAAAGTATGATATCCTTATTTGTGTCAGTTCTCTGGAGAAAACAGAACTAATGGGGGGACACACACACACACACGCAGGGCATTAATGCGGGGTGGGGGTGCTGGCAAGTCCGAATTCAGGTAGGTTAGGGACTCTGGCAGGAGTCAGTGTTGCAGTCTTGAGTCCGAACATGGTCTGAAGACAGAATCATTTTCTTTTAAGGCCTTCAGCTGTGATTGGATGAGGCTCATCCACATTATGGAGGGTAATCTGCTTCACTCAAAGTCTAGCCTTCATAGCAACGTCTAGATTGGTGTTTGACCAAACAACTAGGTACCAGAGCCTAGACAAATTGACATAGAAAATTAACCATCACAAAATTATTCATGGAATATTGAGTTGAAGTGATAGAATTGTCATATATAGATCAGTAATGGTCAACATTTACTCTGCACTGCTCAGAGCACATCTCATGATTTGGGTTTTGTTCTGGGTAACAGTTTTATTCAGCTCATTTCCACTGGAACAAATCAAGCAGAGAGTTGGTGGAGATGGTGAAAAACTATGAAGACAGACCATTTAAAGAATAGCTGGAGGAACTGTGATGCTCCTTAGAAAGGACAAGACCCAGAAGGCTCTATTGGTTCAGGACTCTTTTGCTTGGAAATGACTCCTATTGCCTTACACAGCTATTGAAATGGACTGACTTATGTAACTGAAAAGCCAGGAGTCATCCTGGCCAAAGGTTCAGCTGATGTCTAGATCGCAAACCACATCATCAGGTCTCTTTCCCCTCTCTCAGCTCTGATTTATTTGGCTTTATTCTCAGGCAAAATTCTCTCCATAAGGTGGTGCCTTGAAGCTTTGAGTGTGCATCAAATCTCACCCCCCAGAGCAAGAAAAGGAGCTGCTCTTTCTCAAAGGTTCTGTAAAAATTGTGGAACTATGTCTCATGGATATAGCCTTTGTCAGATGCCCGCTTAGAAACTGAGCATGGGGGCAGGAAATTTGTATGTATTTATCGGCAGGCCTGGGCACTTACCCATTCCAGGACTGTGTGTGCTTCCAACCCTTGCAAGCAACCACATGTGGTAAGAGTGAGGAAGGTATGGAACTGAAGGAGAATTAGATACTGTGACCAGAAGAAGATGGGGGATGGGTACTGGCTAGCAAAAAGGGTCATTCTCCATTAGAAAGGACTTGGTGAGTATTTTTCGAACACTTACAGGCTGTGATGTCTGAGAAGGGATGAACTGGTGTTAGTGGGCAGAAGTGAAGAAGAAACACATTTTTGTCTCTACATAAGGAATAATATCCTCCTAGAGTCCCAGCACTGTGAGTGTTGTAAGATAACCTGTGCCCTGTCCCCAGAAGAATTCCCTAGAAGAATTTATGGAGAAATTTATAGATATGCTAGAGGCAATTCCTGTTTTGTTTAAAAGAAATTGCCTAGTTATATTAGACAATCCCTTCTATTTCTAGAATTCTATTATTCTGTTCTCTACATGCACATGTGTGCCAGGGCGTGCACACGATCTTGTGGTTATTAGTTTCCCCCAAGAGGGAAATTTAATCCAGTTCCCTGATAAGGGCATTATTTAATGTCAGTTGTTTCTGAATTGTTACTTTTGTGCCCATGAATGGATTCCACATTTCTATTTCTTGTTAATATAGCATCACCCAAGATGTAAGTGGTTCCCCATGTGGCATAGAGGATAGAGCACTGATTAGAAGCAAGGGAATAGAAAGACCTAGGAGTAGGGTTCGCTTTATCCTTGTGTACAGGTCACTTCTGCAAACAGAATATTCAATTTCCACTTCAAATTTCAGTCATAGTATGAAACGCCGAGAGAGTGTAGCCTATAAGAAAGAAATAACACTAAAGGGAAGCCCTCAAAGATAATTCCATCATCCATAACGCCAGGCGCTTCCTGGCATTATGACTAGTAAAACTCAGCTAAAAACATGTTCTAAATATTTTTATGTGCAAAAAATAGAAAATTGTAATAAAATAATGGCTGTTATTTCAAACCATGACTATAAAATGCCCCTGGGACAGAAATGCCTAATTATGAAATAAAACAACTTTTGTATCCCTCAGGCAATGTTTTCAAAATAGTGCTCTCTCCAAAGTAGTCAGTATAATTAGTCCAATTCCCCAGAAGAAATGAAGAGTGGAGGGGAATTCATTTAGGGCTATAGCTCAGGGCTGTGTCTTGGATTAGGACCAAATGGACTATTAAAATGTTACTAGGAGGTAAGATTATCAGCGCCGTGGGTCAGAGGAATACTTCTCTCTGGAATTACTTAGTACTATCTTTGAGTCAAGATATTCATATACTTGCAGGGCATGTGGGTGGCTCAGTCGTTAAGTGTCTGCCTTTGGCTCAGGTCATGATCCCGGGGTCCTGGGATTGAGCCCCACATCGGGCTCCCTGCTCAGCGGGAAGCCTGCTTCTCCCTCTCCCACTCCCCCTGCTTGTGTTCCCTCTCTCGCTGTGTCTCTCTCTGTCAAATAAATAAGTAAAATCGTAGAAGATATTCATATATTTGCTTTTTAGGTAAGTTGAGAGTGATGAATTCTAGGAGGAGTTGGATGACCTTTGATGAAAGTTTATTCCCAACAGTGGTTAGCTGTGCCGTTTCCTTAAGCCTTAGCTTTTCCACTTCTCACATGGGGTTAAAATGACTCTACCTACTTAGAAACATGAAGGCTTAAAAAAAAAATAAAAATAGGGGCGCCCGGGTGGCTCAGTTGGTTAAGCGACTGCCTTCGGCTCAGGTCATGATCCTGGAGTCCCGGGATCGAGTCCCGCATCGGGCTCCCTGCTCGTCAGGGAGTCTGCTTCTCCCTCTGACCCTCCCCCCTCTCATGTGCTCTCTCTCTCTCTCTCATTCTCTCTCTTTCAAATAAATAAATAAAATCTTAAAAAAAAACAACAACATGATGGGTAAGGAGTGGAGGAAAAACACCAAGATTTCTCTTATGCTTTCCCTTGAAATATTTTAAAATCCTGGAGTACTTGATGGGGAAAATATTCTAGAATTAAAACAATCAATATTAAGTATTTTATATTTTGTCACCTAGAATTTATTCCTACTAAACTATTTCTAAAGACATTTATTTAGAATTGGGCATGGTTTGTGAGGAAATGTACCATTCTTTCTGTTTTAAAGGCAAGCAGTGCAGGACAGCATTTTAAAAATAAGTTGGGTACCTTCTCGCTTCCGGGGATCATTGCTGTTTCCTAGAGTTAGGCGGCTCTGCCTCCTGTGTGGGTTTCTTTTTGTTGACTTTGGTCTGTAGCTATGGCCTCATCCTCTTGGTTTGTTCACAGTGTGGGAGTTGAATATAATCTGTGTCAGTTGAGGTCCTAGCAGGAAATTGGGTAATTTGGACAGAATTGAATAAGGGGACTGTTAACAACAGTGTGTTCAGATGGTAGAGAAACCACAAGGTACAATCTGGAAGGAGGAGCGGAAGTGTTCCCAGAACTCTGAAAGAGGAAGGTATGTAGAGAAGGCTGCTTGACAGGAGCTGTGACCTTCAGTCTGGGGACAGAGCCATCCCGTGGTGACTGTGTAGAGAGGATGCTAGGTGAATGGCCACCTGACCTCTACTTTCTCTTCTTTCTGATTTCCTGTCTACTCTGTTGGGTTCTTTTCACTGGAGAGTGCAAGAAGCTTGCTGATGGAGTAGTCTACACTAATTTTGGTCTATCTCTAATTCCCTGTCTACTCTGATGGGTGGCCCCCAGAGAACTGAACTGGCGGCCATCTTGCTCATGGAGGGGTCTACCCAGCTGGGCCTCCTGGATACACAGTGAAGGAGTGAAGGGTGCATGTGGATGGGTTAGCAGAAGAGCCCCAGGAACAGTCTGCAGGATTATCCCATTTGCGAAAGCAGACATGGGCTAATAGGCTGCTACCATATCTGACTAGCTTTGAAACAAAATCTCAGAGGTGGATAGGGGAAGGTTTCGTTGTCTTCTTGCAGAATAAGCTGCATCCAGGCCTCTGGTCAAGGGTCGTAGCCCGGGAGCGGATGCAGCCCCAACTTGTGGCAACAAGCCTTCTATGGGACCCAGCCTCGCGCCTCCGGCTTATCCTCCTCGTCTGCAACATGAAAGCGATTTGTCTGGTTTAGAAATATCATATACTGGCAAGCTTTGAAAAACACTCGTCTTAGGACCGTTAGACAGTTTTTTTTTTTTTTTTTTAAAGATTTTATTTATTTATTTGAGAGAGAGCACATGAGAGGAGGGAAGGTCAGAGGGAGAAGCAGACTCCCTGCCGAGCAGGGAGCCCGATGCGGGACTCGATCCCGGGACTCCAGGATCATGACCTGAGCCGAAGGCAGTCGCCTAACCAACTGAGCCACCCAGGCGCCCCCCGTTAGACAGTTTTTAAAAGCCTAGAAATGATAGGAAGGGAACATTGGAAGATTCAGAGACCCCTGAAGGTGACTGTTCGGAGTAAGTGAAGATTTTAAAGATCATCTGTGGCAAAAAGCAGTGTTCGGGGTGGTTTTCCCTGTCTTTTTTTTTTTTTTTTTCCTCTCAGCAAGTTCAATGAAAACAAAAACACTTTTAAGTAGTTAACATGGAGTCCAGAAAACCAAACATTGTATTCTTTTCACTCTTTTAAGATTAGGCAATTAGGTTTCTTTTTTTTTTCTCTGTTAGGGTTTTCTTCCTGAATATTGGCTTCACTTAGAAAGGCTAAATTTTTTAATAATTTTATAATTATTTGATTAAACTATCTTAAAAATTTAATATATCAATATATCAAACATAATTTTAAAAGACACCTAGATCTTCAGATGAAATATTTTAAGGTATTTTAATGGTCTCCTTAAACACAAAGATATGCCCATTTTTATTTCTTCCCAAATTTCCATTCTTTCTCTCTCATTTACCCTAAAGCTCACC
>NW_028065556.1:0-388 GCF_054177405.1 Leptonychotes weddellii
AAACATTATGCTAGTCTGCAAGAGACTCACTTTAGACCCAAAGACACTTCCAGATTGCTGTCTGCAGGAGACTCATTTTAGACCCAAAGACACCTCCAGATTGAAAGTGAGGGGGTGGAAAACCATTTAGCATGCTAATGGACATCAAAAGAAAGCTGGGGTGGCAATCCTTATATCAGACAAATTAGATTTTTTTTTTAAAGATTTTATTTATTTATTTGAGACAGAGAGAATGAGAGAGAGAGAGAGCACATGAGAGGGGGGAGGGTCAGAGGGAGAAGCAGGCTCCCTGCCGAGCAGGGAGCCCGATGCGGGACTCGATCCCGGGACTCCAGGATCATGACCTGAGCCGAAGGCAGTCGCTTAACCAACTGAGCCACCCAGGCGC
>NW_028065557.1:0-388 GCF_054177405.1 Leptonychotes weddellii
GTACTCCTGATTTGTTCTGGGAGACCATCCTGGCTCCCGCTTGGATTGGGTCTGGTGCTGCTCTCGTGGACTGCCACAGTCCTGTGTGCTCTACTGAGGACCTCTGCGCTGGACGGTCATCGTCTGTCCACACCCATGTTCCTGCCAGACTGGGGGCTTCTCTGAGGCAGGGGCTGTGTCCTGCTCCAGTGCACCCCCCCGCCAAGGCGGGTCCGATGAATCTCTGTTTGGTGAGTCATATTTAGTTCTCAGAAGCATGGGGTAATCACCTAGCCACGGGGCTGGGGCTCATCCTGTTTCTCAGTGTTTCTGAGAGGGAGGGGAAGATGCGAATGGCAGAGAAAGGGGGTGTCACAAAACAGTGGGGGGAGACAGGGAGGCGGAGGAA
>NW_028065558.1:0-388 GCF_054177405.1 Leptonychotes weddellii
AGAGAGAGAGAAATGGGGAACTGCTGCTAAGAAGTATGAGATCTATTTGAGGGGATAAAACTTCCAGAATTAAATAGTGATGGTTGTACTACCTTTTAAATATGCTAAAAATCACTGAATTATACCTTTTAAAAGGGTATATTTTATAATATGTGAATTACAGCTCAATAAATTATTTTTAAAGGACTATACCAATATAGTTTACAACATAATGTTGAACAGAAAAGTAAGGAATAAAATTATATAAGCAGTGTAGACAGCTTAAATAGATCTCAGAGAGGATAGATGACATCATAAAGCTTACTTGTTTTATCCATACCATATCCATGCTCATTTTGGAGAGAAAGAAATGTCTGCTAATTTTTCTGCCTCAGTTAGTAGAAAATTA
>NW_028065559.1:0-388 GCF_054177405.1 Leptonychotes weddellii
ATATATGTATACATATACACTAGCTTTGGAAACAGACAGACATGAGTTTCAAACTTAGTTCCACCACTTAGAATCTATAAGATTTGAATCAAGTTGTTGAACTTTCAGCCCCATATTTTTAAAATGAAGTATATAAAAATCACTCAATTGTTGTAAGGGTTAAATACAACTGGATGAAACACTTTATTTTTTTATTTTTTTATTTTTAAAGATTTTATTTATTTATTTCAGAGAGAGAGAATGAGAGAGAGCACATGAGAGGGGGGAGGGGCAGAGGGAGAAGCAGACTCCCTGCCAAGCAGGGAGCCCGATGCGGGACTCGATCCCGGAACTCCAGGATCATGACCTGAGCCGAAGGCAGTCGCTTAACCAACTGAGCCACCCAGGC
>NW_028065560.1:0-388 GCF_054177405.1 Leptonychotes weddellii
TCCAGTTCCATCCATGTCATTGCAAATGGCAAGATCTCATTCCTTTTGATGGCTGCATATTTATTCTTGACAGAAATGTCCACAACATGTGTTTAGCCATCCTTTAAAAGAGCATTCTCCCATAGTATTTAAAAAGAGTCAATTTTCCCCAGCTTTAATTCACACCAAGTTTTCAGTTGTACACTCACTATATAAACAAGTGTCTAGGATAACCAATTTTTCTATTAAAATTTTCTTGAAAATTCTGCAATAAGCAATTTCTGATAGTGCCTGTATTAGGAAAGCTTACCATCTCCTTTTGGGTTGACAGTATCCAACAGCAAGATAAATCTGGGCAAAAGTACTATAATTTAGGACAATTAGTGAAGGAAAATGTGGATAGACAGCA
>NW_028065561.1:0-388 GCF_054177405.1 Leptonychotes weddellii
CGCCTGGGTGGCTCAGTTGGTTAAGCGACTGCCTTCGGCTCAGGTCATGATCCTGGAGTCCCTGGATCGAGTCCCGCATCGGGCTCTCTGCTCGGCAGGGAGCCTGCTTCTCCCTCTGACCCTCCCCCCTCTCATGTACTCTCTCTCTCTCTCATTCTCTCTCTCTCAAATAAATAAATAAAATCTTTAAAAAAAAAAAGAATGAGTAAATCTTTTTGGAAATAATTTGTCACGCAAATTTGTGCAAATTTCTTAAATAATGAAAATTTCACCATTATTTCATATATGTTCACCTATTGATTTCAGGTGATTTCCAGGCAAAGCCAGATGAGACTATAAAACAGTAGACTGTAGGCTTCTATGATTATTAGTTTTGGCACCAATTTGA
>NW_028065562.1:0-388 GCF_054177405.1 Leptonychotes weddellii
TAGAGGGGAAGGGGGAGGGGGGATTGGTTAGCCCAGTGATGGGTATTAAGGAGGGCACGTACTTCCTGGAGCACTGGGTGTTATACGAAAACAATGGATCGTGGATCACTACATCAAAAACTAATGATGTATTGTATGGTGACTAACATAACATAATAAAATTGAAAAAAAAAAAAAGAGTAAGCTTCGGGGCGCCTGGGTGCCTCAGTCATTAAGCGTCTGCCTTCGGCTCAGGTCATGATCCCGGGGTCCTGGGATCGAGCCCCACGTCGGGCTCCCTGCTGCGGGAAGCCTGCTTCTCCCTCTCCCACTCCCCCTGCTTGTGTTCCCTCTCTTGCTGTCTCTCTCTCTGTCAAATAAATAAATAAAATCTTAAAAAAAAAAAAAA
>NW_028065563.1:0-388 GCF_054177405.1 Leptonychotes weddellii
AGAAGAAGAAGATAGCAGGAGGGGAAGAATGAAGGGGGGGAAATCGGAGGGGTAGACGAACCATGAGAGACGATGGACTCTGAAAAACAAACTGAGGGTTCGAGAGGGGAGGGAGGTGGGAGGATGGGTTAGCCTGGTGATGGGTATTGAGGAGGGCACGTTCTGCATGGAGCACTGGGTGTTATGCACAAACAAGGAATCATGGAACACTACATCAAAAACTAATGATGTAATGTATGGTGATTAATATAACATAATAATAAAAATAATTTAAAAAATTAATTTAAAAAAAGAAGTGCCATAAGTATAAAATACATTAAGAACTTCAAAGATCTATACAAAAAAAATAAGATAAAATAGTTCATTAGAATTTTTATGTCATAACGCA
>NW_028065564.1:0-388 GCF_054177405.1 Leptonychotes weddellii
GACTTACCCTATCTCTGTTGTCATGGTGATCCAGCCAGAGAATCCACGTTAGTATTTGCATCCTTGGGCTCTAATAAAACATTTGGTCTTTGCCCAGTTCCTGAGACACAGCCCTTAGGCCCTTGTCTCAGGAGTGAGAATAGTGGCTTCTGTATGTTAATGAGATGTGTGGTGGCTTAGGACTCCTATATAGTTTTAGGAAGGGGCTGCTCACCAGAACTTCCAAGGGGTGATTAGAGAATTGCAACCTCCAGGGAGGGGAGAGGGGCTACAGATTGATGGTCAATAAGGATGAATGATTAATCAATCATGTCTGTTTAATCAAACCCCCATAAAAACTCCTTAAACAATGGGATTCAGAGACTTTCCCAGCTGGTGAACACATGGC
>NW_028065565.1:0-388 GCF_054177405.1 Leptonychotes weddellii
CCCTGGGGGGCTGAGTCGGTTAAGTGTCTGCCTTCAAATCAGGTCATGATCCTAGGATCCTGGGATCGAGCCCAAGCCCGAGATGTGGCTCCCCAGGAAGCAGGGAGTCTCCTTCTCCCTCTCCCTCTGCCCCTCCACCTGCTTCCGTGTGTGCGCTCTCTCTCTCTCTTTCTTAAATAAATAAATAAAAACTTTTTAAGTAAATAGATGCCTTGGAGAAATTTCATGTACCAACCACCCAAGGCAATGTTCTTTCTGTTGTCTGCACAGCGGAGTTACCCAAACCCAACATCACGAGCAACAACTCCGATCCCGTGGAGAATGTGGATTCTGTTGTATTAACGTGTGGACCTCAGACTCAGAGCACAAGCTACCTGTGGTCAGTAAA
>NW_028065566.1:0-8126 GCF_054177405.1 Leptonychotes weddellii
AGAGAAAGTACATTTAGAGTTAAAGGATGTGGCATGAGAAGAGGGAGGAAAAGAGAAATGAAGTGATGGAGACTGGGAGAAGGAGTGAGCCCCTTTGCCCTGGACCCTTTCATTTTTCTGAGTCCCACCTGCCCTCCTATGCAGAACCTTTTAGACCTGATGTTGATGCATCAGCCCCCACCTCCCCACACAAATGCACCCCACAGAAGTGCATGCGTGTACGCACACGGCTCTATACTTTTTAAAAATTCTCCTCAGTGTGGCATATTATGGGCATCGTAGGAATTTGTCATAAATATTAAATATCTAACCTTTTTTTCATGTACTACTCCAGTTCACAGATTCAAAACCTCACTTTGTAGAATAGTGTAAGTTAGGCCTTGACTCTCATTTTTTTTTATAACAGCATTGGTTGGGTCTGAGGATATCCCCCACGTGAGAGAATCTGCTGAGTGGATCAAATTCAACCGGTGATATGTGTGTAGGTGTTTATCAACAGTCTCTCTGGGGGAGGGGGTGGTTTGGGGAAAATGCCCTGTGTGGCATTTGCCAATTTCAAGTTACTGATGTCAATTAATGTAGAGTTGGGAAGAGATGCATTTACACCATGTAAATATAATCAATATACATAACTTCAAGAATATATGGAATAGCAAAATGTAGTAAAAAATAATTAGAGGGGCGCCTGGGTGGTTCAGTCAGTTAAGCGGCTGCCTTCGGCTCAGGTCATGATCTCAGGGTCCTGGGATCGAACCCCACACCCAGCTCTCCTCTCAGTCATCAGCAAGTCTGCTTCTCCCTCTCCTTCTGTGATCTCTCTCTCTCTTTCTCTCCCTCAAAGAAATAAATTCTTTTAAAAAAATAAAGATTGATGAGTTTTGTCTGTGTGTTTTGTTTGATTTCAGCACAATGCATGTAATATAATAGCTATTTTATATAATGTTGTCTTTATAGCTTCAGATACATTAAGAAAAACAAGATCTTAAATCAACAGTCTAACTTAACACAGCGAAATACTAGAAAAACAGAACAAACTAAGCCAAAATACTAGGAGGTCAGAATTAGTAAAGATTAGAGCAGATATAAATATGGTAAATAAAAAAGCAATGGTAAAAATAAACAAAACCAAGTTTGTTTTTCAAAAAGATCAAGACAACTGGCAATCATTTAGTTAAGTTGACTAAGGAAAAGAGAGAGAAGTCCCAATGACCAAAACCAGTAATAAAAGAATAGACAATAAATATATATTAGAAATAAAAATAATTACAATATTATGAAAATTGGTATGCCAACAAATTAGATAACCTGGGAGAAATGGTTACATTCCCAGAAATGCACAACATACTGCAAATAAATCATAAATGAATAAAAAAACTTAGAGCAATATTGAGTAGGGAGTTCAAATCAGTAATCAAAATCTTCCCAACTAAAAAACCCCCGAGGAACAAATGGCTTCAAAGGTGAATAGTAACAAACATCTAAAGTGAAATTAATACGAATCTTCCTGACATTCTTCCAAAATATTATGATTCCAGCATTACTGTAATACCCAAATCAGAAAAAGACACTATGAGAAAAGTACAGACCATTATCACTCTTGAACTTTGTTCAAAAATATTCAACAAAATAATTCCAAACAGAATTTAACAGCACATTAAAAGGATGATATGCAATGACCAAATGGGATTAATTCTTGGAATGCAAGGTTTGTTCAACAGAATAAAATCAATATAGCCCACCAAATAAACAGAAGGAAAGGGGTAAATGATGATCTAAATTGATGCAGAGAAAATATTTGACAAAATTCAACACTCTTGTTGATAGTGCTGCTGTAAACAACCGATTGCATGTACCCCTTTGAATCTGTATTTTTGCAATCTTTGGGTAAATACCTAGTAGTGTAATTGCTGGATCATAGCGTAGTTCTATTTTTTACTTTTAGAGGAACCTCCATACTGTTCTCCAGAGTGGCTGCACCAGTTTGCATTCCCACCATCAGTGTAAGAGAGTTCCCCTTTCTCCACATCCTTGCCAACACTTGTTGTTTCCTGTGTGGTTGATTTTAGTCATTCTGACAGGTGTGAGGTGGTATCTCTTCATGGATTTCTTTTTTAAAGATTTATTTATTTATTTGAGAGAGAGAGGAAGAGAGAGAGCAAAGCGGGAGAGGGAGAGAGAAAATCAAGCAGACTCCCCACTGAGTGCTGAGGCCAACGTGGGGCTGGATTCCAGGACTCTGAGATCATGATCTGAGCCAAAGTCAGATGGTTATCCTCCTGAGCCACCCAGGCGCTCCCTCATTGTGGTTTTGATCTGTATTTCCCTGATGATGAGTGACGTTGAGCATCTTTTCATGTATCTGTTGGCCATCTATATGTCTTCTTTGGGAAAATGTCTATTCATGTCTTCTGCCCATTTCTTAACTGTATTATTTGTTCTTTGGGTATCAAGTTTGATAAGCTTTTTTATAGATTTTGCATACTAACCCTTTATCAGATATGTCTTTGCAGTATCTTCTCCCATTCTGTAGCCAAACTAGGGAAAGAGCCCAAGTGTCCATCAGCTGATGAATGTATAAAGAAGATGTAGTATATGTACATATGATGGAATATTACTCAGCCATCGAAAAGAATGAAATCTTGCCATTTGCAATGATGTGGATGGACCTAGATGGTATTATGCTAAGCGAAATAAGTCAGTAAGAGAAATACAATTACTATATGATTTCACTCATATGTGGAATTTAAGAAACAAACCAGAGGAACATATGGCAAGGGTAAAAAAAAAAAAAGAGAGAGAGAGAGAAGAAAGCAAACCACAAGAGACTCTTAACCATAGAGAACCAACTGAGGGTTGATGGAGGGAGGTGAGTGGGGGATGGGTTAAATGAGTGATGGGTATTAAGGAGGGCACTTGTTATGGTGAGCACTGGGTGTTATATGTAAGTGGTGAATCACTAAATTCTACTCCTGAAACCAATATTACACTCTATGTTGAGTAACTAGAATTATAAATAAAAATTTGGAAGAAAAAAAATTCAATGCTTTCCTATGATGAAAACACTCAACAAGTCAGAAAGAAACTAGAGAGAAACTACTTCAATGTGATTAAAAAAAAAAAAGTAAGAAAAGCTCGTGAATAACAGCTTACACAATTGTAAAACATTTTTCTCCAAGATTAGGAGTAAAACAAGAATGATGTTTTCACCATTTCTATTCAACACAGTTTTGGAAGACCTAGTCAGAACAATTAGGCAAGAAAAAGAAATAAAGGGCATTCATTTGGAAAAGTAGATATAACATTAACTCTGTCACACATGACATGAACATATATGTAGGAAAAACTAAAGAATCTACAAAAAATCCTTTAGTACTAATAAATTCACCAAATTTGCAGAATACAAAATCAACACAAAATTAGTTTCATTTCTGTATATTAATAAAGAATAATATGAAAAGGAAATTAAAATTGATTCTAGTAAAAACATGCAAACTATACCATAAAAAACGCAACCTGTCTTGGGAAGGTGAGAATAGAAATATAAAGCTTTAGGGTGCATTCAAAGTTAAGTTGCTATCAGCTTAAAATTGACATTATAAATATAGCATGTTTGATATAATCCTCATGGTAAGCACAAAGCATAATCTTATAGTAGATACACAAAAGATAAGAGAAAAGAATCAAAGCATACCACTACAGAAAAAAATCAAGTCAAAAAAGAAGAGACCAAGAGAAGAAAAAAAAAAGAGCAAAAGAATTACAAAACAGCCGTAAAAGGATGAACAAAATATCAATAGTAAGTCCATACCTGTCAATAATTACTTTAAATATCACTGGACTAGATTCTCTAATCTAAAGCCAGAGTGGCTGAATGAATTAAAAAAAAAAAAGGACATGAACCAACTATAAAAAATAAAAACCAACTTATAAAAAATCACTTCAGCTTTAAGGACATACACACACTAAAGGGAAGGAATAATACAAGAAAATGGAAAACAAAAGAAAGCAGGGATAACTCTACTTATATCCTAGAAAATAGATTGTAAACCAAAGACTTTAACAAGAGACCCAAAAAAGGTCACATATAACGATAAATGCGTCAATCTAACAAGAAGTCATACGTGTAAATATTTGTGCACATAAAAAATGAACACCTAAATATATAAAACAAATATTAACAGCCCTGACAAGAGAAGCAGAAGGCCATACAATAATTGTAGGGATTTTAATACTCCACTTTCAACAGTGGATAGATCAGACAGAAAATCAATTACAGAACATTGGACTTAAATTATACGTTAGACCAAATGGACTTAACAGACATTTACAGAACATTCCAACCAACAGCAGCACAATAAACATTCTTATCAAGCACATATGGAACATCCATAGGGCACATCATATATTAGACCACAGTATATCTTAGGACACTTTAAAAGATTAAAATCATATCAAGCCTCCTTTTTGGAGGCTTATAATGGTATAAAACTAGAAAACAGTTACAGGACGAAAACTGGAAAATTCACAAATATGTGGAGACTAAGCCACATGCTGGTAAACAATCAATAGGTCAAAGAAGATATCAAAAGAGAAATCAAAAAATATCTTGAGACAAATGAAAATGGAAATACAGCATACCCAAAATGATGGGATTCAGCAAAAGTGTGTCTAAGAGGGAACTTTATAGCAATTAAGATGCTAAGTGAAATAAGTCAATCAGAGAAAGACAATTATCATATGGTTTCACTCATATATGGAACATAAGGAATAATGCAGAGGACAATAAGGGAAGGGAGGGAAAATTGAAGGGGAAGAAATCAGCGAGGGAGACAAACCATATAAGACTCTTGCATCTGGGAAACAAACTGAAGGTTGCAGAAGGGGAGGTGGGTGGGTGGATGGGGTACTGGGTGATGGATATCAAGTAGGGCACATGATGTGATGAGAACTGGGTTTTATATGCAACTAATGAATCATTGAACATTATATCAAAAACTAATGATGTACTATACATTGGCTAATTGAATTTAAATTAAAAATATAAATAATAAAAAAAGAGAAAAGAAAAAGAAAAAAAAGAAAAGAAAAGAAGATCCCAAATTAAACAACTTAACATGGAACATCAAGAAACTATGAAAAGAAGAACAAACAAAAGCCAAAGTTCATAGAATTAAGAGTGGATATAAATGTGAGTGGATACAAACGATATAGACACTAAAAGACAATAGAAAAGATCAATAAGCAAAGGGCTTTTTTTTTAAAGATTTTATTTATTTGACAGAGAGAGACACAGTGAGAGAGGGAACACAAGCAGGGAGAGTGGGAGAGGGAGAAGCAGGCCTCCCGAAGAGCAGGGAGCCCAGTGCGGGGCTCGATCCCAGGACCCTGGGATCATGACCTGAGCTGAAGGCAGACGCTTAACGACTGAGCCACCCAGGCGCCCCTAAGCAAAGGGCTTTTTAAAAAAAGATAAAAAAATTGATAAGCATTTAGCTTGGCTCACTAAGAAAAGAGAGGGCTCAAAGAAATAAATTTTTTTATTTAAATTCAATTAAGGAAATAAAATTTTGAATGAGAAAGGAGACATGTTATAAATGTTAGCACACAAATAAAAAGGATCAGAAGAGACCACCGTGAACTATTACAAACCAACAAATTGGATAACCTAAACAAAATGGCTGAATTCCTTGAAGCATACAACCTACGAATTTGGAGTCATGAAGAAATAGAAAATCTGAATAGGTTAATTTCTAGTAAAGAGAATACATCAGTAATCAAAAACCTACCAACAAAGAAAAGTCCAGGACCAGGTGGCTTCACTGATGAATTATGCATTTCAAGAAGAAATAATCCCAATCCTTCCATAACTCTCTTAAAAAATAGAAGAGGAGGGAACACTTCAAAACTCATTTTATGAGGCAAGCAGGATCTTAACACCAAAACCAGAGAAAGACACTGCAAGAAAAGAAAATTATAGGCCAATATTCTTGATGAATACAGATGCAAAATCCCTCAACAAATTATTGGGAAATCAAACTCAATAATACACTAAAAATATGATACACCATGAACAAGAGGGGTTGATACTAGGAATACAAGGATGGTTCAGCACCTACAAGTCAATCAGTGTGATATACATCATTAGTAAAATGAAGTATAAAAATCACATCATCATCCCAATAGATGCAGAAAAAGGACCTGACATAATGCAGCATCCATTTGTGATAACAACTCTCAACAAAGTGACTATAGAGGGACTACATCTCAACATAATGAAGGCCATATATGACAAGAACACGGCTGACATCATACTCAATGATGAAAAGCTAAAAGCAATTTTCTAAGATCAGGAAAAAGACAAGGATGCTCAGTCTCATTCCTTTTATGCAGCATCATAATGGGAGACCTAGCCAAAGTAGTTAGTCAAGAAAAATAAATAAAAGACATTCAAATTGGACAAGAGGAAGTAAAACTGTTTATTTGCAAATGACGTGATATTATACATAGAAAACTTTAGAGACTCAACCAAAAAACTGTTAAAATAAGTGAATTTAGTAAAATTGCAGGATACAGAATGAATGTACAAAAATCGGTTGCACTTCTATACACTAAAACAAATTATCAGAAGGAGAAATTGAGGAAACAATCCAAAATATGATTGCATCAAAAATACCTAGGAATAGATTTATCCAACAAATTAAAAGGCAAACACATAGAAAACTATAAGACACTGATGAAAGAAATTGAAGAAGACGCAAATAAAGGGAAAGATATTCTATCTTCATGGATCAGAAGAATTAATACTGTTAAAATGTCCATACTACCCAAAGGAACCTACAGATTCATTCAATCTATGTCAAAATTCCAATGGCCTTCTTATAGAAATAGAAAAAGCAATCCTAAAATCTGTGTAGAATCACAAAAGGTCCTGAATAGCCAAAGTAATCTAGAGAAAGAAAAACAAAGTTAGAAGCATTATACTTCCCGATGTGAAACTACATAACTACTACATAAACTGTATAAAGGCTACAGTAGTCAAAACAGTATAATATTGGCATAAAAATAGGCATATACAACAACAGAATAGAGAGCTCAGAAATAACCCCATGCATATATAGACCATTAATTTAAGACAAAGACAAATGCCAAGAATGTACAATGGGACAAGGACAGTCTCTTCAATGAATGGTGTTGAGAAAAATGAGCAGGCTCATACAAAAAGAAGAGGAATGAGAAGAAGAAGAAGAAGAAGAAGAAGAAGAAGAAGAAGAAGAAGAAGAAAAGAAGAGGGGGAAGAAGAAGGAGGAGGAGGAGAGAAGAAGAAGGAGAAGAAGAAGGAGGAGGAGGAGGAGGAGAAGGAGAAGAGGAGGAGGAGGAACTGCTATTTTACATCATACATAAACTCAACTCAAAATGGATTAAACATTTGAACAGAAGTCCAGAAACAATAAAACTCCTAGAAGAAAACATAATGGGTAAGCTACCTGACATTGTTCTTCAAAAAGGTTTTCTTAGATTTGACACCAAAACCACAAGCAAAAGATGGTAAACTAAAAAAAAAAAATGGGACTACATCAAAGTAAAATCCTCTGTACTGGAAAGGAAACTATCATCAAAATGGAAAGGCAACTGACTAATGAAAGAAAATATTTCCAAATCATATATTTAAAAAAGGGTTAATATCCAAAATATATAATGAATTCATGCAATGCAACAGGAAAAAAATTTGAATAAAAAATGGGCAGAAAAACTGAATAGATATCTTTCCACAGAAGACATACAAACACCCACACGTGCATGAAAAGGTGCTCAACAGTATTAATCATCCAAGAATTGGAGACCCAAACCACAATGAGGTATGACATCATGCCTGTCAGAAAGGCTATTATCAAATGACAAGAACAAGTGCTCTTGAAGATTTGGAGAAAAGAGAATCATCATACATTATTGGTGAGAATGCAAACTGATGCCTCTCCTTCGTGAAACAGTATGGGTGATGTTCAAAAAATTAAAAATAAACCTCCCATCTGATCCAGCAATTCCATTTCTGAGTATTTATCTGAAGAAAACAAAATCACTGTCTCAAAAAGATGTTATCACCCCATGTTCAATTCAGCCATTATTTA
>NW_028065567.1:0-388 GCF_054177405.1 Leptonychotes weddellii
ATTTCAAATCTTATTATGTAAAAATAGAGAAACTCTTCTAGAGAGTAAAGACATGATGGCGTTGTCCTCCAGGTTCCCAGGTCACCAGAAAATCCCTAGGTCTGGGAATTGGGCTACAAAATTGAGAAAAACCATGGAAGGCTCTCTACCCATGAGTAAGAGGATGATTTATAAGAAACTGGGAATGTTGGGGGGCGGAGCAAGATGGCGGAGGAGTAGGAGACCTGGATTTCATCTCCTCTCAGGAATTCAGCTGGATAGGGATCAAACCATTCTGAACACCTACAAACTCAACAGGAGATCGAAGAAAGGAATAGCAACAACTCTCTGAACAGAAAAGCGACCACTTTCTGGAAGGTAGGACGTGCGGAGAAGTGAATCCGAGGCG
>NW_028065568.1:0-388 GCF_054177405.1 Leptonychotes weddellii
GGCGGTCGGTAAGGATGGCGGCCAGAGTGAGGAGATCATTTTACCACCTGAAAATGAACCAATCTGCTCAAGCTGAGGCTATTCTACACGTGGACAAAAAAAAAAAAATCAATTTTAAAATTTAAATGGTGACTAGGAAGAATAATAACTACTTCAATATGTTTAGTATTGGCTGGGATGTTCTTTTTTTTTTAATTAATTTTTTTTTTTTTTTAAGATTTTGTGAGAGAGACAATGAGAGACAGAGAGCATGAGAGGGAGGAGGGTCAGAGGGAGAAGCAGACTCCCTGCCGAGCAGGGAGCCCGATGCGGGACTCGATCCCGGGATTCCTGGCTGGGATGTTCTTTTTTTTTTTTTTTTTTAAAGATTTTATTTATTTATTTGAGA
>NW_028065569.1:0-388 GCF_054177405.1 Leptonychotes weddellii
CTTAAGATTTGCTAGGATGACATCAGGAGTCTGACATGGGATTTAAATGAGCAGTGCATTCTCTGCTCAGTCCTTGCATTTGTGCAGAGCTTTTGTGGTCAAGAGACGTTGCTGTTAGGACACAGTGGGTGGGGGACCTGATGAGTTAATATTCCAGGGAAGGACAGACCCTGTTGGATTTCCTCCACAAAGTCACTGAATTTATTGCCTTCACTTCGATGTTTATAATAGAATTAAGAACTGTGTCCTGTTTGAGAAAGAGGCTGTGAGTTTCCTTCGACCTATGCTTGCTCCTGAAAAAGTAAATATTGATTTGTCTATAAATGGAGCCAAAAGAGGTCTGTTTATGGGTCCATGTGCTGTGCTTCCTCAGAGCTGGGTGAGAGCA
>NW_028065570.1:0-388 GCF_054177405.1 Leptonychotes weddellii
GGACTGCGTTCGTGAAGGCTTGAGTGGAACTAGAGAATCCACTTCCAAGATGGTGCACTCTTTTTTTATTATTTTATTATGTTATGTTAGTCACCATCATTAGTTTTTGATGAAGTGTTCCATGATTCATTGTTTGCGTATAATACCCAGTAAGATGGTGCACTCTTTTGGCTATTGACTAGGCACCTTCATTTCTCCCTGGCTGTTGAAAGGAAGCCTCTATTCTTTTTTTTTTTTAATTCTTTATTTAAATTCAATTTAGTTAACATATAGTGTATTATTAGTTTCAGGAGTAGAATTTAGTGATTCATCAGTTGCATATAACACCCATTGCCCATTACATCAAGTATCCTCCTTAATGCCCATCACCCAATTACCCCATCCCCCC
>NW_028065571.1:0-388 GCF_054177405.1 Leptonychotes weddellii
CCACGTGAGTCCTTGGAGCCACGTGAGTCCTTGGAGCCACGCGAGCCCTTGGAGCCATGCGAGCCCTCAGAGCCATGTGAAAGTTGGAGCCACGTGAGTGCTGGAGCCACAGGGGCAGATGGAGCCACATGCGTGCTGGAGCCACGTGAGTGCCCAGAGCCACACGAGTGCTAGCGCCACGTGAGTCCTTGGAGCCACGCGAGCCCTCAGAGCCATGTGAAAGTTGGGGCCACGTGAGTGCTGGAGCCACAGGGGCAGATGGAGCCACATGCGTGCTGGAGTCACGTGAGTACCCAGAGCCACACAAGTGCTAGCGCCACGTGAGTCCTTGGAGCCACGCGAGTCCTTGGAGCCACGCGAGCCCTTGGAGCCACATGCGTGCTGGAGC
>NW_028065572.1:0-388 GCF_054177405.1 Leptonychotes weddellii
AAGAAGGAGGGAGGAAGGAAGGAAGGAGGGAGGGAAGGAGGGAGGGAAGGAGGGAGGGAGGGAGGGAGGAAGAAAGGAAGGAAGGAAGGAAGGAAGGCCCTGACTGCCTTATACAGAGAGTGTGCATCTCTCTCTGGAGCAAAGGGCAATTTTCCTTACAGCCTTGGAAGAGTGAGATAGTGCCTTCTTTCAGGGCAAAAAGCATTCAAGCTTACTGCCCATTATAAATGTTCAGAGTGTCTCTCCTATAATGCAACCCACTGTGTGTCCAGCTGTCACCTGGTCCTCTTGATGTCACTCTTTGGGAACTGCAGCTCCAGGAAATGAAGAAGAGAATGTTAATACTCTGGCTATTGTTACTACTGTGAGTAATAAAGTCCTTAATCTC
>NW_028065573.1:0-388 GCF_054177405.1 Leptonychotes weddellii
GTACAGCTTTGGAGTCGGAGAGTGAAAATGGCAGCCTCCCAATCTCCACCCCAGAGGAGCCAAGAACTCAGGACCCTGCTCCTCAGTGAGCCCCCAGAGAAAAGCAGTCAGTCACTCCCGTCTGCCCGGTCCCGGGCCGCACTCCATGCTCACCTGGCCTGTGACCGAGCGTTTCTATCTCTGGCACCTGACCCCTTGTGGAGTCTCCAAACCCAGCAGATCCCTGTGGTGCACTCCCACGCCACTCCTCCCGGGGGGAGGAAGGTGAGTCTCCCCGGATCTGCTGCTTGTTGGGTCCCTGCTGGAGGACCAGTGGCCCGACTGTGCCACGGATCACAGTTTATGGCAACCCCGAGCTGAGAGCCCACGTCTTGGCTCTGTCTCTGCA
>NW_028065574.1:0-388 GCF_054177405.1 Leptonychotes weddellii
ATTACATCATTAGTTTTAGATGAAGTGTTCCATGATTCATTGTTTGTGCATAACACCCAGTGCTCCATGCAGAATGTGCCCTCCTCAATACCCACCACCAGGCTAACCCATCCTCCCACCCCCCTCCCCTCTAGAACCCTCAGTTTGTTTTTCAGAGTCCATCGTCTCTCATGGTTCATCTACCCCTCTGATTTCCCCCGCTTCATTCTTCCCCTCCTGCTACCTTCTTCTTCTTCTTCTTCTTTTTTTTTTCTTAACATATATTGCATTATTTGTTTCAGAGGTATGCAATTAAGGTAATCTTCATCACAGGAGGTAGTTTGAAGAACTCTAAGCCACAACATGTTTCAAACAGCTGGGGAACAGCAGAAATACTGTAGAAAAAAAA
>NW_028065575.1:0-388 GCF_054177405.1 Leptonychotes weddellii
CCTGAGCCGAAGGCAGACGCTTAACGACTGAGCCACCCAGGCGCCCCGCTTTGTTCTTTTTTTAATAAGATTTTATTATTATTATTTTTAAAGTTTTATTTATTTAAGTAATCTCTACACCCAACGTGGGGCTCGAACTCAGGACCCTGAGATCAAGAGTTGTGTGTTCTTCTGACTGAGCCAACCAGATGCCCCTAAGATTTGATTTTTTTAAATAATCTCTACACACAATGTGGGGCTCAAATTCACAACTCCGGGATCAAGAGTTGCATTGCTCCACAGAGTAAACCAGCCAGGCACCCCTACAGAAATGTTATTCTTGACAAATTGGCTTTGGGGTCTATAAATCCAGATTGTATGTAAAGTTGTGTGTTGTCTTGTATATTTA
>NW_028065576.1:0-388 GCF_054177405.1 Leptonychotes weddellii
CCTGGGTGGCTCAGTCGTTAAGAATCTGCCTTCGGCTCAGGTCATGATCCCAGGGTCCTGGGATCGAGCCCCACATCGGGCTCTCTGCTCGGCAGGAAGCCTGCTTCTCCCTCTCCCACTCCCCCTGCTTGTATTCCCTCTCTCGCTGTCTCTCTCTCTCTCTTTGTCGAATAAATAAATAAAATCTTTAAAAAAAAAAAAAGAAATTCAACATTTTCTCTCTTTAATATAGAAAGCGCCTCTTCTTCAATCATTTTTTTTTTACTTTTCAGTGAAGAATCTGAATACTAATTAAATAGGTATGGTTGAATGTGGAAGGCAATTTTAAAATGCCTCCAGTACTTTTTGTTTTCTTTACTAAAAGCCAAAAAGCAACACTAACAGTAAA
>NW_028065577.1:0-8125 GCF_054177405.1 Leptonychotes weddellii
GGCTGCACCAGCTTGCATTTCCACCAACAGTGTAGGAGGGTTCCCTTTTCTCTGCATCCTCGCCAACATCTGTCATTTCCTGACTTGTTAATTTTAGCCATTCTGACTGGTGTGAGGTGGTATCTCACTGAGGTTTTGATTTGTATTTCCCTGATGCCAAGTGATGTTGAGCACCTGCCACACAAAAGACAATTATCTCACAGAGCAAGAGCATGGTGCAGTGTTGCCCAGTCACATAAAGAGAGTTGTACTCTCTGCCTCTCCTCTCCCCAGTGACAGTAATCCATGGAAGATGGAGTAGAATAGGGTAGGGGGAGTCCCTGGCATAGTTGATATCCAGAGTGGGTCACTTTTTCTTGCCATACAACAAAATCTGTCTATAATAATTGTGTAAAATTAGTAATAATTTCCTTAATTTATTTTTTAATTTTAAAGTAAGACCTAAAAGAATAATAAACTTCAATTTTAAAGATACAATTCAAATCCAGAAAAATATTTCATATATGTATTGAAATTGGTACTAACAAAAATATTACAACTTGCATTATCTTTCACCATTTGGATAAACACAAATTTGATCACAGAGAGTGACAGAACTGAATTAACTAACTCTAGTGCTATTCCTTCACCTTTACAATCACTCTGGTATCATTGTTGAGTTCAAATCCACTATTTAAACACAGAAATACATAGTACTTGAGGGTTTGGAAACATGAATGGGACCTGAAGCAAGCTGAATCATGATGAACTGATTTTTAAAATAAATACATGTATCTGAATCCACATACATCGATGCAGACTGTAAAACTTGGAATTCTTCATTTAACCTCCCTATAGAATACAATGTATATTAAAGCATAAATAATAAAAAAGTGCCAATTTGGTGTGTACATATTATTGTTAAAACATACACGTTATTTAGAGAACAGTCTGAGGACTGACATTACCAGACATATAGATTTACTATAGAGCTACAGTAATCAAGACAGTGTGGTATTGTTAAAAAAAATAGACAAGTAGATCAATGGAACAGAATGGAGAGCCCAGAAATAGACCTACATAAATATAGTCAACTGATCTTTGACAAAGGAGGGAAATCAATTCAATGGAGAAAAGATAGTTTCTTCAACAAATAGTGCTGGAACAACTGGACATCCACACACAAAGAAAGAAAAATGAAGAAACAGAGCTTGTGGGTAGATAGCAGGACAAAGGATGATGTTGGAGACATGGGCAGAGACCAACAGACTAATAGGGCAGAGGCTAATAGATCCATTTTAATCTTTAACTGAAGAGGAATAGGAAGCCATTAAGTATTTTAAGCAGGGAATGATGTGGTCAGGTCTGCACTTTTTTAATAGCTCTGTACTGAGTACATAAAATGCATTGAAACTGGGAGTAGACAGGGAGAGAATAGATAAAAGGTATTACAATGGGCCAGGAGAGAGAGGTGGTTTGGACCAAAGTCAAGACAGCAAAGATGGCAAAGTGGATAGATTTGAGAGGTATTTAGTAGCTACAATTTATAGTAGTTGATTATTCATTGGACATGGTGGTACTGTCATTTCCTGAAGGATAATAGGTGTCCTTGTGTTGTCTCATTATCACAACAGCTGCCGATTTAAACCCCTTAAATGAATTCTGGAAGCCATGGATTGAACCAGTGGTACCGTTTTAACAATTATGGCACATAGAGTTGGTAAGTGAAGCTCAGTGAAATCCTGACAATACACCAAGCTGACAGCAGGATCCTACATTCAATGTATTCAGTAAGTGTTGAAATAATATACAAATCTTCCTCTATTTAAGTGACTATAGATGGTGCTGATCCTGCTTCCTTCAATACAGTCACCCAAGTCACCTATAGTCAACTGACCTTGTTACAATTGCATGCCCCAATTCACTCTCTCCCTCACTTAAGCCCACTCTTAGAGGGAAAGGAGACTTCTCTCCTGTCTTCTCTATGCCTGGGAATCAGGGTTGAGATGGCTCTGAACCTGAGACATTGCTGAAAAAATATAGATTTTTTTCCTTGAACTGTAACCCAAGAGCAGTGTCTCCCTTGTTTCTTTGAAAAGCAAGCACTGTAGGTTTTAGTGCAGGGTCTCCTCACAATACACCTGTACCCTTTCTAGTGGCATCTCTAAGGCTAGGCCAATTACTCGGATTCTGTCCCTGAAAATCTACTCTAACTCCAGCCACATTTAAGGAAGAGGTTCTCTGCTGAATCTCAAAACTGGTGCAATGGACAACTGTCAGATAATTGGCTTCTCAACACTGGTTTTTTTTTTAAGATTTTATTTATTTATTTGACAGAGAGAGAGAGACAGTGAGAAAGGGAACACAAGCAAGGGGAGTGGGAGAGGGAGAAGCAGGCTTCCTGCCAAGCAGGGAGCCCGATGTGGGGCTCGATCCCAGGACCCTGGGATCACGACCCGAGCTGAAGGCAGACGCTTAATTGACTGAGCCACCCAGGCGCCCCTCAACACTTTTTCAACACGATTCTTATTTTTGGCTGTAGGAATGAGTCTGGACAATCCAAAGTTGCTCCCAGGATGCAGGAATGTGACCTGGGCTATTTATTATCAATAATGGTGCTATGAACATTCATGTACAAGTCTTTGGAAGTATGTTTTCATTTCTCTTGCATATATACCTAGAAGTGCAACTGTCAGATCAAACTATAGTAAATCTATGTTTAACATTTGAGGAATTGCCAGACTGTTTTCCAATATAGCTGCACCATTTTTATATCCCCACTAGCAGGGTATGAGGGTTCCAAGTTCTCTACATCCAAGCTAAAACTTGTTATTATCTGCCCTTCTGATTATGGCTATCCTAATGAGGATGAAATGGTATTCTCATTATGGTTTTGACTTGCATTTATCTGATGACTAGTGATGTTGCACGTTTTTCTCATGTGTTTACAGGTCATTTGTATATCTTCTTTGGAGAAATGTCTATCAGATCTTTTGTCTTTTTTTTTTTTTTTGCTTTTCATGTAGTATACATATTTTATTAGTTTGTACTAAAACATTCTCATATTATAAAAGTAATTTAGTGGAAGAATCTTTCTTTTGAGTCTTAAATCATCTAAAATAACACAAACAGAACCAAATGTTTTTTAAATCTTCATTTGGATAACAAAAAAAGACACATTAAACAACAAAAAAATTTTCCTTTCTTACAAGTGACACTGAAGGGGACCTAATTCAGTTTTCTTATTAAAAGCCTCCAAAGACAAAAGCAACTTACAATCTAATTAAAATGAATATTACTCAGCCATCAGAAAGGATGAATACTTACCATTTACATCTACATGGGTGGAACTGGAGGGCATTATGCTGAGCGAAATAAGTCAATCAGAAAAAGACAATTATCATATGGTTTCACTCCTATGTGGAATATAAGAAACAGCACAGAAGATCATAGGGGAAGGGAGGGAAAACTTAATGGGAAGTTATCAGAGAGGGAGAAAAACCGTAAGAGACTCTTAACTATAGGAAACAAACTGAGGGTTGCTGGAGGGGAGGTGGGGGAGGTCGGGTAACTGGGTGATGGGAATTAAGGAGGGCACATGATATGATGAACACTGGGTGTTATACACAACTGATAAATTATTGAACTCTATAGCTGAAACTAAGAAAATAAAAAGTTAAAAAATAATAAAAATTTTTAAAAAATAAAATGAATAAACAGTTTGTTTCCGAAACTACTGGTCTCCAGCACCATTTTCTATTTTCTGTTGTTTCAGTGCAGGTTCTTCTTTGTTTCTTCTCTTGTTCATTTCCCTCATCCAGCTGCACCATTTTCATCCCCTTTATAATCACGATCACATTTCATTTTCTTGCCCTGAAACTGAACTTTTCCTTTACCCATCCTAGGCAGTTTTATTTCCCTTTTTCCTTTAAATCTGAGACCTTTAGACTTCCTTTTGTTTAGGGATTCTTGTTGATTTATGACTTTTTTCAATGCTTCTTTAGTACTTCCCAGGTCACTTTTTTTTTTTAAGATTTTATTTATTTACTTGACAGAGAGAGAGGGAGCACAAGCAGGCAGAGGGAGAGGGAGAAGCAGGCTCCCCATTGAGGAGAGAGCCCAACGTGGGGCTTGATCCCAGGACCCCGGGATCATGACCTGAGCCTAAGGCAGACACAACCAACTGAGCCACCCAGGCACCCCTCCCTCTTCCTCTTTTGCTTCTGTTTCTTCTTCTTCCAAAGTAGTCTTCCTTGAAAAGTATTATCAGGTCCCTGTCTTCTGGCCAGAAGTCTCAACAAACTTCTTAGGTTCAATACTATCAAACACAGCACATACTGATCCCTTAAATATTCTGTGCAATGTTCTTTCCATCTGAATATCTAGTATTTGACCTTTATCTCTTACCACTCTTTTATGTCATCAAGCATTGTATCAGTTGAGAAGGTTTTAATATAAACAGATCTTTTTTTTTAAAAAAGATTATTTATTTATTTATTTGACAGAAAGAATGAGAGAGAGGGCATGAGAGGGGGGAGAGTCGGAGGGAAAAGCAGACTCCTTGCCAAGCAGGGAGCCCGATGCGGGACTCGATCCCAGGATTCCAGGATCATGACCTGAGCCGAAGGCAGTCAATTAACCAACTGAGCCACCCAGGTACCCCAGATCTTTTTTTTTTTTACATCATTTTTATACTCCTCAGTTACTTCAGGATGAGGTTTGCTTGGAGATCTTCTGATTTTAGTTTTAGCTTCATTTATGTCCATGAGTCTTGCCTTTGATTTGCTCAATGCTTCTGCTATTACATTAAAGTTAGATAGATAGATGAATTTTATCATTATCTTTAAAGGTAACCAACCCTTATCCAGTTTGATCTGTGCCTTTAAAGTTTTATCATGTGGCAAATTGAAGTCACCAAAATCATACTCAATTTGATGACAGTTTGGCCTCCAGAGCAGCCATTTTTTTCATTATCACCATTTTCATCCATTGTGGCTCTCTTTAAGGTCCCAGTCCACAGAGCCACAAGCACTAACAGTGACAGCACACTGCAATGTATTGACTTCCCAGCACTACCAGCTGGCCTAATGTGCATAAAGGTAAGGGCTATTTTCTGTCCATTTTTTAATTGGGTTTTCTTTTTATTATTGAGTTGCAATAGTTCTTTATATATTCTAGATACAAGTCCCTTATTACATATATGATTTGCAAAAATTTTCTCCCATTCTGTGGATTACCTTTACACTTTCTTCATGATGTCCTTTGAAGCCCCAAAGTTTTTAATTTGGGTAATGTCTAATATTCACTATATACTTTTTAACTTTTTAAAATAAAAATAGGCTTTGTACAAACTCTGGGGGGATATTCTGTCTGTCTGCAAGTCATTAGTTGCATGTTACTTAAAATAGGCTTTTTCAGGGAGGGAGGGAGCTTTCCCATCATGACATGCTTGCCATGCCACTATTCTTAACCAAAGAATACAGATACATTGCTAAATTTATATTTTACTACTTTAAACTGGTTAACTATATTTTACTTTCACTATACATTGTAATTTCTTTTAATTTGTAGAAGTTACAAATAATTGCCTTCCAACTTTTACCAAGTTGAAAGACAGGAAAAAAGAATGTTGAAAGATAGCTATCCTATCATTTCTGTGCTTCCATTTTGCCATAAGATAGGGATTTCAGATGTGCCTAAGTCTTACGTGACCTGATTCTTGGACTCGGGAAGTATTATTTAATGGCATCTAGGCTTTTTATATTTATCTGACATGCACTATTTGGGAGGGGTTATTTAATGATAATATCTGAATTATTACCCTCTATAATTATTTTCCACTAGTTTGATTGCGTTTTCTAATAATATTTATTGGCCATTTTTAAAAAGTTTGAAAAGTACCAAACTGGGGTAATGAGTATCTACATATTCCCAAGGGCCATTGAGTAATCGAAGCTAACTTAGAACTTATCTGTGAATACAAAATATCATCATAAAGTTGCTTTGAACATGGCTTCTCTTAAGTACTTGGGTATCTCTAAAACTAGTTGTTGAAGTGGATCAGAATTGCTGTCACTGTCATTATCCTAGTCTTTACTAATTAAGTATTACTAATGAACAAACCCTCTATTTGTACCTCTGTGCCTGAAAACTTGCCCTACATATAATTTTCATGTCTTAGATATGAGGTCATAGGAAACATACACCCACTCAAGCCCACTTTAGAAAAGGAGGACCTATTATAAGAAATGTTAGTAATTACATGAGGCCTAAGGGACTAGAACCAGTAACTAGAAATCTCTCTCCCTCTCTCCCTCTCTCTCTCTCCCTCCCTCTCGCCTTCCCTCACTCACTCCTTCTCTCTTTCCCTCCATCTTTTCCTATTCATCAGTTTACCAGGATCCAACTTGGATATCCAAAGAAGTTAAATCTCTACATACACATTTGTCATCCACCCTGGTCCAATTACTTGTAGCCAAAATAATGTTTTCTGGCCTTCTACTCTCTTGCTGGGGCCCATTGAAATAGGTTCCCTGAGAAAGGCTGAGCAAATTTTCTAAGAAGGTGTGAATTTTGGATATGAAATGACTAATATCTCCAGCACCTTTCATGATCATTATCAAAGACCCCCAAAGAGATGGGTGGTCCCAACTGTTGGGACTTAGTAGAAAAATGTATCTGAAACATTCTGGCAATTTAAAAATGTTCTATGAATAAGATTCTGGAGAATGTTCTAAAACAGATCCAAGAAAAATAAAGTACCAATAATACTGCCTGTGCCAGAGAAGTGCATAATAAAAATACAGGATTTCAATTTAATTTTGTATATAAAAATAAGGTGGACAAAAAAACATGTGCCTAACAATACTGACCACATACACTCTTCTATGAGTATGAAGGGGATACAAAAAGGATAACAGGAAAAGTCAAAGCAAAGATTAGGTCCACCCATTCAAAGCAGAATTCAAGGTTTAATTTGTCTGTTCATTATACCTCTCTCTCCTGACTCAGGCAACATTTCACTGGTTGATCTCATACTAACTAAGCCAAAATGGATTCTTGTTTCTAATTTATCAATGGACTCACATAGAGTAGAGGACACATACAGATTAAAGACAATGGGCAAGACCCATCTTCATATCATAGTGACAAAATGGACATTCCTTAAAAATGCCTCTGGTGACCCATAGTGATGGAAGCCTGAAAAAGAGGAGCTTATGAAGTGTTGCAATAAAGAAAGGGCTTTCTTACATGGGCCTCTTGAAACACTTCTCTGAGAATTAGATTGAAATAGTCATACATTAGTTTCCATGGTGAAATTGTCAACAAAATAATTTCTAATTCTACAATTTAGTCTGGTCCTTGTTTCCTATACACGTCTCCAGGATTCTCAAAAGCCACAACTACTAAAAGGAAGGTCTTTATAGGCTCTTAAAATGTTAACATATCCATTTAAATATGTGTCTCCCTGTCCTCCCAGTGAAATGAGATGGTGAGCTGCATGTGGAGGAATAAGGCCCATTGATTTCTTTATCTTGGATGAGCAAATGGTAGCTCCACAAGTTATTTATGACCAATACCTTAACCAGGTTAAGCAACATCAATGGATGGTACCACAAGATGTTCTGTTCTGTTTATCTGGAGAGCATCATTATTTACTAAGATTTTATCTAGCTCATAAGGAGCTTCTTAAATATGTCTCATTTATGAGGCTTTAAATTTCACAATATTTTTATTTATTTTCAGTTTTATTGAGGTATAATTGACTTACAAATTGTAAGATATTTAAAGGGTACATCATGGTGTTTTCTACTGGGTATTTACGCCAAAGACACAGATGTAGTGAAGAGAAGGGCCATATGCACCCCAGTGTTCATAGCAGCAATGTCCGCAATAGCCAAACTGTGGAAAGAGCCGAGATGCCCTTCAACAGATGAATGGATAAAGAAGATGTGGTCCATATATACAATGGAATGTTACTCCGCCATCAGAAAGGATGAATACCCAACTTTTACATCAACATGGATGGGACTGGAGGAGATTATGCTAAGTGAGATAAGTCAAGCAGAGAAAGTCAATTATCATATGGTTTCACTTATTTGTGGAACATAAGGAATAGCATGGAGGACATTAGGAGAAGGAAGGA
>NW_028065578.1:0-388 GCF_054177405.1 Leptonychotes weddellii
ATTTGTTTGTTTCTTTAAAAAAAAAACAACTTTATTTATTTATTTGTCAGAGAGAGAGAGAGCACAAGCAGGGGGAGTGGCAGGCAGAGGGAGAAGCAGGCTCGCTGCTGAGCAAGGAGCCTGTTGTGTGACTTGATCCCAGGACCCTGGCATCATGACCTGAGCCAAAGGCAGATGCTTAACCCACTGAGCCACTCAGCCGTCTCTACATAGGTTTTTAGTAATCATTATTTTAATGCCTACAAATATTTTATCAAGCTTTATCATAAATTTACATAGCTATTATCTTAGTGAACACTTTAGGTTTCCAGCTCTTTGCCATCATAAAAACATTGTAATAAGCATCTTTTTGAATATAACTTTTCTTTTATTCAATGAATTTCTTAGG
>NW_028065579.1:0-388 GCF_054177405.1 Leptonychotes weddellii
GGGCGCCTGGGTGGCTCAGTTGGTTAAGTGACTGCCTTCAGCTCAGGTCATGATCCCAGGGTCCTGGGATCGAGTCCCGCATCGGGCTCCCTGCTCTGCGGGGAGCCTGCTTCTCCCTCTCCCACTCCCCCTGCTTGTGTTCCCTCTCTCGCTGTGTCTCTCTCTGTCAAATAAATAAATAAAATCTTTAAAAAAAAAAGAATCATTACAGTTTTTAATAAAGTAAACCAAAAACAATTGGAAGCTATTTCCATCATACGAAAAGTTGCATATCTAAACTGGCACTTAATTGCTACAGTAATATTGCTTTTCTAGAAACCAGACTTTTGGAAATTTCAACAATAGAAATCCATTATCTTCAGGGAGAAAACTTTCATAAAAAGGAGAC
>NW_028065580.1:0-388 GCF_054177405.1 Leptonychotes weddellii
GCGCCTGGGTGGCTCAGTTGGTTAAGCGACTGCCTTCGGCTCAGGTCATGATCCTGGAGTCCCTGGATCGAGTCCCGCATCGGGCTCCCTGCTCGGCGGGGAGCCTGCTTCTCCCTCTCCCACTCCCCCCTGCTTGTGTTCCCTCTCTCGCTGTGTCTTTCTCTGTCAAATAAATAAATAAAATCTTTAAAAAAAAAAATAAAATAAAATAAAAATACAGAATTAACATAGTATGGGACATTAAGGTTTATTTTAGAGAAAGATATTAGTAAATGACTAATCAAACATGCATATATGATTTCATGGTCAAATAAACTCAGATTGATTCTATGTTTCCATTTATTTTAAAAATCAAAATAATACTTTAAAAATACTATTTTTGTAGTAC
>NW_028065581.1:0-388 GCF_054177405.1 Leptonychotes weddellii
CTTGCTGTGACTCAACAGCTAGTAGAAGGTGGAGTCAGGATTCAGAGCCAGGCGGAGAGATGCGGGGTTGAAGCACGCACTGCCAGGTTGGCTTGTAAGCAATATGTAGTGCTTCATGTGTGAAAAGAATCTAGTGGGGCCGTCATTTAGTAGGAAGTAGGACTTGAACTTCTTTTTCTTTTCTTTTCTTTTTTTTTTTTAAAGATTTTATTTATTTATTTGACAGAGAGAGACAGCGAGAGCAGGAACACAGGCAGGGGGAGTGGGAGAGGGAGAAGCAGGCTTCCTGCTGAGCAGGGAGCCCGATGTGGGACTCGATGTGGGACTCGATCTCAGGACCCAGGGATAATGACCTGAGCCAAAGGCAGACACTTAACTGACTGAGCCA
>NW_028065582.1:0-388 GCF_054177405.1 Leptonychotes weddellii
GGGAGTGAGCGCTAATGGGTTCGGGGTTTATTTTGGGGATGATCAACTGTTCTGAAATTGATCGTGGTGATGGTCAGATTACTCTGAGAGTATACTAAAAGCCATTGGATCACATATCTTAAATGGGCGAATTTTATGGTATGTGAGTTATATCCGCATTCTTTGGAAAAAGGCCCTATTGGTACGGAATTAGGCAAACAGACCAGAGCAGGCTCCGGAGGGCAGGTCCTTGAAGGACTCACTCACCAGGCAGTGTGCTCACACCTGGGCCTGGTGATGCAACAGATGTTTGTTGAATTAATGCATGTGTGTACACCTGTGTGAATGAATGAAGGAGCAAGGCCAGAGTTGTTTAGTGTCTGCCCTTGGGCATCCAGCCAGTGGGTAC
>NW_028065583.1:0-388 GCF_054177405.1 Leptonychotes weddellii
CGCAGACTCCTGCAGGCCCGGGAGAGGTGTGGCAAATTTGTGCACGTCTCCAAACAAGAGGGGCAGCTAATAAGTTGACAAACAGAGAGATTTCAAACGACTGGAGAAATGGGCCAAACTGAACAAGACGAGAATTTGAGATTCCTGGGTCTTGTTCAACTACTGACAAAGAAAGAATGGAGATGCTATGGCTTGGCAGCAGCACATATAAAAGACTTACAGTGAGATCACCCAAAAGCCATGGGTACTGGCAGGATAATACCCTCAAATGGCAACAAGACTGACAGCTAGGTTGCAGAATTTTGGATGGCTCTTCTTTTCTTCTATACGCTTTCCTTTATCTCCCAAATTCCTTACAATGATAAATGCAGTTGACCCTTGAACAACA
>NW_028065584.1:0-388 GCF_054177405.1 Leptonychotes weddellii
CCTGGTTGAGTATATGGGCAGAACATCTCAACTCTGGGTTAGATTGGCTGTATCTGGTGGATTAGATGAGATCAATGATTTTCAAACATCTTTCGGAAGATCCAAAGTGTTTGTTGGTGATGGCTTGTTGACTGCTCTAAGAGGGTAGGGCTGGCTGCAAAGAAGAGGCCTGGAAAATGTGTTCCAGACTTTTTTTTTTTTTTTTTAAAGATTTTATTTATTTGAGAGAGAGCGAATGAGAGAGAGCAAGCACATGAGAGGGGGGAGGGTCAGAGGGAGAAGCAGACCCCCCGCCGAGCAGGGAGCCCGATGCGGGACTCGATCCCGGGACTCCAGGATCATGACCTGAGCCGAAGGCAGTCGCTTAACCAACTGAGCCACCCAGGCG
>NW_028065585.1:0-388 GCF_054177405.1 Leptonychotes weddellii
ATTCTAGAACCATGCACCTATTAATCATAAGAAACTATTATGTCAACATTAATATTGGATAAGATAGACTTCAAGACAAGAAGTATTGGGGGCGGAGCAAGATGGCGGAGGATTAGGAGACCTGGATTTCGTCTCCTCTCAGGAATTCAGCTGGATAGGGATCAAACCATTCTGAACACCTACAAACTCAACAGGAGATCGAAGAAAGGAATAGCAACAACTCTCTGAACAGAAAAGCGACCACTTTCTGGAAGGTAGGACATGCGGAGAAGTGAACCCGAGGCGATATTCGGGAGGATAGACGGCGGGGGAGGGGCCTCCGTCGGCCACTTCTGGCAAGTGATAGAGCCACGGAGCACAAAATCGGAACTTTTAAAAGTCTGCTCCG
>NW_028065586.1:0-388 GCF_054177405.1 Leptonychotes weddellii
GCCCAGTCTTGCTTCTTTAACACCACGACCCGGGCCCCACCCTCAAAGAGCTCGCGGTCTGCAGTAGACCGCCTCGCAGGACGAAGGTGTGTGATAAATGCCGGACAGTGTCAAGTCACGGAGCACCCGACCTCCTGTCTTTGCAGCAGAACCCACGGCGGGACTTAGGGCGGCAAGTTCTACGGGGCCAGGGGCGAGGCAGAACCAGACGTCAGTCCAGACAGCGAGTCGCTGTGCCGCCGGTGACTGCAGGCAGAGTGGCTCCCTCACCCCCCACTCCCCCCAGCCCTGGACTGGACTTCGCAGAGCCCAGATCCATGGCGTCACCCACGCTGGGCAAGCTAGGGATGGAAGTGAAGCCGCCGCCAGGCCAGCCCCTCCCCTGAGC
>NW_028065587.1:0-388 GCF_054177405.1 Leptonychotes weddellii
CAGCACCTTGTAATAAAACTCACATGGGTAGGGCAGTAACTTCTAGAATAGTATCCATGTTGCACAAATGGCCACTAAATGATGCTGTGTTCTCAGTCTGTGGGTACCAGAACTGAGGAGGAGAAGCTTGGACCCTGCCACACACATACACAGTGATTCACTTGGGGAATTTGTTTCCTTTATTCCTGGAAGTTAAACAACATCATGATTGGAAGCCCCATTTGAAGGGAGCACACAGTAGGGGTTGCACTAAATTTAAAGCTATGTCCCTCCTCTGATCATTTGGTATTACTAGTGTTATCAGACTAGCAAACAAGGTAAGGGATTACTGTATGTCCAGGGTAATAGACCCTGCTTAAAAGGAAACACTAGATACTGCTGTATAATG
>NW_028065588.1:0-8125 GCF_054177405.1 Leptonychotes weddellii
TGAGGATATCCTCACACACACACCTCTGAGAACCAGAAATAACAGGAGAGGCATTTTCTTCAATGTCCCTCCAGTGTCTTCTCCTGAGAAAATATAACATTGTGTCACTTTGAAGGAGAGATACTTAAAAATTGTGTCTATTATCAGAGAGCATGTTTTGATGGGTGAATTTAGAGTAGAGAGGCAATACTTTAATAATTGGCTTCAGGGGCGCCTGGGTGGCTCAGTCTGTTAAGTGTCTGCCTTCAGCTCAGGTCATGATCTCAGGGTCCTGAGATCAAGCCCTGCATCTGGCTCCATGCTCAGTGGGGAGTCTGCTTCTCCTTCACCCTCTGCCCCTCCCCCTGCTCATGCTCACTCTCTCTGTCTCAGTCTCTCTATCTCAAATAAATAAGATCTTTAAAAAATTTAAAAAAAATAATTGGCTTCATGTCCTTTATCAGTTTACGGAATTCACTTCTATTCTTAGTGTGCATGAATAGCAGGCAACTTACCTGCCACGGTTATTATTAGCTCACCCAAGGAATAGTATCATTCTGTTATTTCTCTGGTAAATTAATGATTAAAGCAGCAGGACTGTCCATTTCAGGAGGTTTAATAGATTGCTTAGGATTCTTGGTGCACCCAGGCTTCCCTGGCCTGAACTGAGCTTTGCTGCAAAACCCAGGCTTTGGCACAAGGGGTTGTCATGGAGCTAGGGCAGAGAGCCTGTGAACCCTGAATTCTAGTCCTACCCCGGGCTTGTCTGCTTCACCTGTAAGGAGAATATAATAAGGTGAGATTGCCTTGAGAATAGAGTCCTTTATACCTTAAATGCTGCTCTGCATTCCTGGTAGCTGCACTTAAACTAAACAAGGAGAGAAGGTGCTTGGATTTCATTTAAAATCATACCCAGGGGCGCCTGGGTGCCTCAGTCGTTAAGGGTCTGCCTTCAGCTCAGGTCATGATCCCGGGGTCCTGGGATCGAGTTCCACATCGAGCCCTTGCTCAGCCGGGAGTCTGTTTCTCCCTCTCCCTCTGCTTGCTGCTCCCCATGCTTGTGTTTGCTCTCACTCTCTCTCCTTGTCAAATAAATAAATAAAATCTTTAAAATCATGCCCAACAGAGCCCTGTCCATGGAGAAGCAGGACAGAAGATTCCTGTGTTAGACTTACAAAGTGTATACATTTACCATTGTTTATAATGTGTGTGGTTCCACTGTACTTATCTCAACTGGTTTTAGGCTCTAAAGTGGACAAAAACTGATGGGAGAAAATGGCACATATTTTTACCATTCTTAAGTGGTAAGCAAAACATTCTGTAGTGATTGACTTGTAACTTATATTGAGGAGAAACATTTTAATTTTTAAAAAAAGCTTTTTATTTCTGTGTGCCTATATTTAATAGAATTAGATAACACTAAATCAGGAGAAAAATATTTTAAATGTTGCGCATTCCTGCACTCTTGTACTCTCTTCCTAATACTACCAGTGTGTTAAGCATATTCACCTCTTGGGCTCAGAAACCACACAAGACAAATCAGCCCACAGCTTTCTTTTCACACATATGACTGAATTCACTTCTTATTCCAGGCACCCTGAGACCTTGTACATGAGGACCTGTGTGTGAACGGGGAGTTTGTCCTGTAAATGCTGGTTGGAACTGCTGCCTGGTCCAGCTGTCTTAACTGCCACTCTGGCAATGGTGAGATACAAATGTAAATCTGAAACCTTTAAAAAAGTTTTTAGTTATTTAATATACAGGGTTAGATTAGTTTCGGATAAAAAGAATAGTGATTCAACAATTCCATATATTACCTGGTGCTCATTAGGACAAGTGCACTCCTTAATCCCCATCACTTATTTAACCCATCCCTATACCGCCTCCTCACTGGTAACCATCAGTTTGTCCTCTATAATTAAAGTCTCTTGATAAGTCTTCCTCTCTCTGTTTTTCCCCTTTGCTCCTTTGTTTTGTTTCTTAAATTCTACATATGAATGAAATCATAGGTATTTGTCTTTGTCTGACTTATTTCACTTAGCATTATACGCTCTAGCTCCATGCATGCTGTTACAAATGGCAATGGCAAGATTTCATTCTTTTTTATGGCTGTGTAATATTCCATTGTATATATATACACCACATCTTATTTATCCATTCATCATTTGAAGGACACTTGGGCTACTTCCATAATTTGGCTATTTTAAATAATGTTGCTATAAACATAGGGATGCATGTATCCCTTTGAATTAGTGTTTTTGTATTCTTGGGGTAAATACCCAGTAGTGTGATTGCTGGATCATGGGGTAGTTATATTTTTAACTTTGAAACAGTCCTTCATACCATTTTCCACAGTGATGTTGAGCATCTTTTCATGCATCTATTTGCCATCTGGATATCTTCTTTAGAGAAATGTCTGTTTATGTCTTCTGCTCATTTTTAATTGGATTATTTGATTTTTTTTGGTGTTGAGTTATATAAATTCTTTGTATATTTTTGATACTAACCCTTTATCAGATATATCATTTGCAAATATCTTCTCCCATTCATTAGGTTGCCTTTCATTTTGTTGTTTCCTTTGCTGTGCTTTTTATTTTGATGTAGTCCCAATAGTTTATTTTTGTTTTTGTTTCTCTTGCCTCAGGAGGCATATCTAGAAAAATGTTGCTATGGTGGATATCAGAAAAATTAATGCCTTTACTGTCTACTAGATGTTTCCAGTTTTTGACTGTTACAAATAAAGCTGCTATGAATAGTCATGTGCAAGACTTTGTGTGGACATATGCTTTCATTTCTTTTAGATAAAAGTTTAAGAGCAGTGATATGATAAGTATATGTTTATCATTTTAAGAAATTGCACAACTGTTTCCAAATATCCATAACCACATGTATTCACATTATGTAGTCATGGAGCCCTAGTATTTTCAGTCTTTTTAATTTGAGCCATTCTAATAGGTGTTTGTGTCATATCATTTTAGTTTTAACTAGCATTTTCCTAATTACAATGTTGAGCATCTTTTCATGTGCTTAATTGCCATCCATTTATCTTATTTGATGAAGAGTCTGTTCTAATATTTGCCCATTATAATTGTGTTGTTTGCTTACCACATATTGATTTTTAAGGGTTCTTTATATATTCAAATTACAAGCCCTGTGATGGTTACATGTTCCACATATATTTTCTCCTGTTCTGTGTTTTAATTTTTATTTTTCTAATAGTGTCCTTAGTAGAACAAAGTATTTTAATTTGGATGAAGTCCAATTTATTGATTTTGTCTATTATACTTCATATTTTTAGCAACCTATTTAAGATACTTTTACCAAATCCACATTCACTTAAATTTTGTCCTATTTTTTTCTTCTAAAAATATTGTAATCTTAGCTTTTACATTTAAGTCTAATATCAATTAATACTTAATTCTGTATATTGTGTAAAGTAAGGATTGACAATCATGTATTTTAACTTATGGCTATCCATAGGACATCCCTGATAACACTATATTTCCTCCACTGAATTAGCTTTGCACCTTTGTTGACAATCAGTTGACTATATCCATATGGGTTTATTTCTGGATTCTCTCTTCTGCTAAATTGATCTATGTGCCTACCTTTATGCCAATCCTATACTTTTTTCAATGCTATTGCTTTATAATAAGTTGGAAACTAGCAGTGTAAGGCCTTCAGCATGGTTATTCTTTTTCAAAATACTTTTGGATGTTATAAATCCTATGCATTTCCATACGAATCTTAGAAATCGCTTCTCATTGTTCAGAGACAATTCTTTATAGGTCTCATATTTCTACTTGAATTCTGATTAGAGACATTAACAGCTTTTTTTCCAAACTATTTTTCAATGCTAATTGTATAAAAAACAGCCTTGGAAGAAAGTAGAAATAGTATTTCCCTCTGGGACAGAGGGCATATTTATGTGCTATTCAGGAACATAAAGATAGTACTCTGAGGATGTTTGCTAAATGTTTCTATTTATTTATTTATTTATATTATGTTCAGTTAGCCAGCATATAGTACATCATAAGTTTTAGTTGTAGTGTTCAACGATTCATTAGTTGCATATAACACCCAGTGCTCATCCCAACACATGCCCTCCTTAATACCCGTCACCCGGTGGAATATTATTCAATCATCAGAAAGGATGAATACCCACCATTTGCATCAACATGGATGGAACTGGAGGGGATTATGCTAAGTGAAATAAGTCAAGCAGAGGAAGACAATTATCATATGGTTTCACTCATATGTGGAACATAAGGAATAGAGCTAAAAGTTCATTTAAAAAGCCCATTTAAAATAATGGAGTTTCCTACGTTGTAATGCAAACCCATCGTCTGCATATCATACATCTGCAGTGCTTCTTATCACTAGCATGGGACTTGGGGACTGAGGGTAACCACTGCAAAGAAGTTCATGCTGCCTGCTGTGGCATGAGTAATAAACCATCCTTTTTATATCTGACTCAGGTGTCTTGTATCTTCTTCTAGCATCTATAAAACTGCCAGATCAAATTGGTAGTTTACAAGTAGGGTAAAAACTTACACCTTTCATAGTTCTTGACACACAGTTCCCAAAAAAGGTATTGTCCAAAGTAAATGCTAATGACATCTCCAAATCCTAACTGTAGTGGATAGACACAACCAATGCATGTTTAGATGTCCTGTTCTCAGAGAGTTACTAGCCAACCTGAGGATATTGCTCTTATGTGACATGGATGATTTTTTGATTCATTGGGAAAACCAGTATTTGTTAGAGTGTTTGTCTCTTTCATGCTCCCGATAAACACATATACTCCTTCAAACATTATTTCCTTTTCACTGGCTTATATGCTATTTTGGGGCCCAAGAGCCCACAAAAAAGCTTTCTTTCTTTTTTTTTTTTTAAAGATTTTATTTATTTATTTGAGAGAGAGAATGAGAGAGAGAGAGCACATGAGAGGGGGGAGGGTCAGAGGGAGAAGCAGACTCCCCGCTGAGCAGGGAGCCCGATGCGGGACTCGATCCCGGGACTCCAGGATCATGACCTGAGCTGAAGGCAGTCGCTTAACCAACTGAGCCACCCAGGCGCCCCAAAAGAGCTGTCTTATTTTTGTTTTCATTTTGTTTTTACACAAAAGTAACCAGTCATGGAGTACCTGGGTGGCTCAGTTGGTTAAGTGTCTAACTCTTGATTTCAGCTCAGGTCATGATCTCAGGGTTGTGAGATGGAGCCCGGCGTTGGTCTCCATGCTCAATGGGAAGTCTGTTTCTTTCTCTCTCTCTCTTTCTCTCTCTTTCCCTCTGCCCCTCCTCCTGCACACACACTCTCTCTAAAATAAATAAATAAATATTTTTTAAAGTAACCAATCACACACAACTGTTTTTTGCACTTTTTAGAACCTTTTTAAAAATGCCTATATTTACATTTATTTATATATTTAAAAGTTTACATCTCTGATATAAAATTTATAATAAAAATTGAGAGACTGGTCATATACAGCAGCTAGTTTTTTTTTTTTAAAGATTTTTTATTTATTTATTTGACAGAGAGAGAGATAGCGACAGCAGGAACACAAGCAGGGGGAGTGGGAGAGGGAGAAGCAGGCTTCCCACTGAGCGGGGAGCCCGATGCGGGGCTCGATCCCAGGACCCTGGGATCATGTCCTGAGCCGAAGACAGACGTTTAACGACTGAGCCACCCAGGCGCCCCAGCAGCTAGTCTTATACAGTGATAAAACAGATATTAATGCTGGTTGTTAGTTAATATTTCTTCCAAAAAATACCTTCTGATGAAGGACTACTTCAGGTTAGAATTCCAAAATTTCCTCAAAGATGATGTAATACTTGAATGGTAAACCAGATGGCATTCATTTCATTATTTAAATTACCTAGTTACTATACATTTGATTTCATCTTGTAGTACCAGTCAACTGGAGTTGGTTCTGTCTGTTTCTCTGCCACATTTCAGAGAACCCTTTCTAAGCAGTAAAAATAAAATTACTATTCCTGCTAGTATTACTGCTGATGTAATCATAAAACTGCCCTGAATTACCATCTGGGACACAGGTTGCTAAAATAAGTGATGATGTCTGTTTGGAAAATGGATTGATAATGATTGTATTTCCCGTGAGAGATCATTTTCTTTCTTAATATACACTTCAGAAGAATCAGAGCTATTTTTACAAAGTACTGAAGAAAATTCCATGAGTACTTTATAAGTTCTATATTTCTGTTGTTAGATTCCAGGATCTTGCAATGGACTGTAAGGTCTTCAACAGTCAATGTGCAATTTAGTGTTGGATATGGAAGAGGCTCAATCACTTACAGAATGAACTTGATATTATCTTTAATGCTTGGAGATTCAATTTCATACTCATCTTCATCTGATGATTTTAGATTGAAAAAGGTAAGGTTACCTGATGTCATATCTAAATGAACCTTATTTACAAAAGGTGGGAAAGTTTTGGCCTTAGAATTTTCTTCCCATTCTATGACATTCACCTTTATTTTTTTTTTCCACATAATCTTTTTAAAGGGTCCCTGTAAGTCAAATTTGAAAGGCAAATGACAAGTTATTATACTGGATAAAAATTGTTTTACCATCATTCAATAATTCCTTATCTTGGTCTCTCAATATGTGTAGTTTTGAAGGTATTTATTAATATATTTAAGATAGTTATATTACACAGATTCAAATATGAACCAGAACACCAAAGTTGTTCTAACAAATACATATGTATCCACAATAAAAATAGATAAACTTGTATTATTTTTCACATGTACTTCCACCAATTTTTATAAGCCAGTTGCTTCATTTAACATCATTTCTATTACTTCCAATAGCTCTCCCATGATGTCATCTCTATATTTCACAAATGCTTCAAAAAAAGATTTCCTAGATGCTGGTGGACTTTTTGACAAATAATGGTCTTTACTTTTTGACAAATAACGGTCCTGCTTTTTGACAAATAATGGTCATGAAGACTTTATTTAGTCTTTACAATAACAACAATAAATTTATTTTTTATTTATTTTTATTTTATTTTTTATTATGTTCAGTTAGCCAACATATAACACATCATTAGTTTTTGATGTAGTGTTCAACGATTCATTAGTTGCATGTAACACCCAGTGCTCATCACATATTCCCTCCTTAAACAACAATAAATTTAAAACACCTACAATGAAGTGGAGTTTTCAGAGAGTCTAGAACAATTTTATTTAAAAATTTAATGAAAATTTAAGAGGCATAAATGTTTGCTTTAAAAAAACCAATTTATACTAAAAAATAAATTCTCCAAAACTGGGCTGCCATGTTTTATGAAATTTTAATTTCCTAGATTAAATACCCAAAATACTAAGTGAAATGGTGTAAGAAAGATGCCGTTTGTTCATTGAAGGCAGAGCATAGGGCCTATAAATTTGTGGTCCTTTAAACCAAACTGTCCCCACTACTGATATTGACTGCAACATAACACAAAAATCAAAAATACCAGCTCATTCAGGGAATTAATTGCCCCATCCCAAGGTGATGGATATATCCAACATATGTTATCCATAATTAAGACAAATCCTGGGGCTATGAAACAGTGCTTGCCTTCAGACCTGTCTGACCCAGAGACTCCAACTCTAGCTGTTGAGCCACATGACTTAAATATGTAAACCGCTCTTCTATTCCCTCTCTCCCAAGAGTTGCCTTTCCCTCTTCCCCTTCTGGGTGGTAGCTGAAAGATTCCCAAATTTGTGTGAAAGACATCTACATACCAAGAAGACCATTGTACTCCAAGTAAGATAAACTCTATTCGTAATAATAATAAATGTTGAAATATTAATAAATGTTGAAAAAATGTTGAAAGCCAAAGGCAGAGATTCCCGTAAACAGCTATACATAAGCAATTCATGATGTATGAGGTATTTTTAAGAAAAATATGTCAGTGTATTTAAGATTTATTTATTTATTTGGGGCGCCTGAGTGGCTCAGTTGGTTAAGCGACTGCCTTCGGCTCAGGTCATGATCCTGGAGTCCCGGGATCGAGTCCCGCATCGGGCTCCCTGCTCGGCAGGGAGTCTGCTTCTCCCTCTGACCCTCCCCCCTCTCCTGCTCTCTGTCTCTCATTCTCTCTGTCTCAAATAAATAAATAAAATCTTTAAAAAAA
>NW_028065589.1:0-388 GCF_054177405.1 Leptonychotes weddellii
AAACCTGCCAAAGGGGAACTCAGGCTTGGGTGATCCAGGACTGGAACGTGGGACTCTGGACAGCCCTACCAACTGATGCTTCCAGCAACCTCTGGTGATTGTAAAAGCAAAAGGCACCAGACAATGAAGATTTTATTCAGGCTATTGCAATAGACAGAATGTTCATTGGTGAGGACCATCCCAAAGAAGAGGGAGGGGCCTGGGGTTTTAGAAAAGCAGGTACACAAGGGAGTCATCAGCAAGTCTTATGGGAGTAGTCAGAAAGGAGGGAGATGGTTCTCTGTGTGTCTGTGTGTCTCTGACTCCGGGGCACCCACTCAGTTACCTTTCCCCACCCAGCTTCCTCTCTCTCCCACGATCTCCACTCCCCTGCAACTTCAGCTGGCCC
>NW_028065590.1:0-388 GCF_054177405.1 Leptonychotes weddellii
GGGGGCTGCGCCCCAGCAAGTGTGAGGAGCAGGGGCAGAGGGCCCGGGTCAGATGTGGTCTCTGCTCAAACACGGGAGGGGGAGGACCAAGGAGCGAGCAGGGTGCCATCACAGAGACCTGTGCTGCCTGATGCCGCAGGGGCCACGAAGAGAAACGGTCCGTATGGAACTCACGGGAGAGGCAGGACCCAGATGGGGAGTCCGCAGGGAGCCCGTGTCAGGGGCACCACTCCCTGGGCCCAGACAACATGCCCCCGAGTTTCTAACTGACAAAGCAGGCCGGTGTTCCCAGCTCAGCTCTCCACAGCCTGGACACACGTCTTGCTGGGTTGGGCCAGTTCCCTGAATAATTTAAGCCCAGTCGTTTTTCATGAATTTGGTTCTGAGA
>NW_028065591.1:0-388 GCF_054177405.1 Leptonychotes weddellii
CTTAATTTTGTCTCATCAATACCTCTCTCCAACCCCCTCCCCCTCATCATGGATCGTTTTTAAACAAATCCCAACATTGTATCTGTATTTGTTTTCTGGAGTCACCATAACAAATGACCACAAACTGAGTGGCTTAAAATAACAGAAATTTACTTTCTCACATTCAGGAGACCAGAAGTCTGAAATCAAGGTGTTGACAGCACTAATTTCTTCTGGAGGCTTTTTTTTTTTTTTTTTTTTTAAAGATTTTATTTATTTATTTGACAGAGAGAGACAGTGAGAGAGGGAACACAAGCAGGCAGAGTGGGAGAGGGAGAAGCAGGCTCCCCGCTGAGCAGAGAGCCCGATGCGGGGCTCGATCCCAGGACCCTGGGATCATGACCTGAGC
>NW_028065592.1:0-388 GCF_054177405.1 Leptonychotes weddellii
ATGAAGGAGGGGGGGAATCGGAGGGGAGACGAACCATGAGAGACCCTGGACTCTGAGAAACAAACTGAGGGTTCTAGAGGGGAGGGGGTGGGGGGATGGGTTAGCCTGGTGATGGGTATTAAAGAGGGCATGTATTGAATGGAGCACTGGGTGTTATATGCAAACAATGAATCATGGAACACTACATCAAAAACTAATGATGTAATGTATGGTGATTAACATAACATAATAAAATAAAATTTAAAAATAAAAGGAATAAACAGATGGAGATGGGGTGTGGGGTGAGGAGAAGTGGGAAAAATGCTAATCAAGCACATATTTTTATGTAGAAATAATCATCAAATCTAATGACATTTAAGAAATAATGTTGAGCCAACTTTTTCCAAAC
>NW_028065593.1:0-388 GCF_054177405.1 Leptonychotes weddellii
CGCCTGGGTGGCTCAGTTGGTTAAGCGACTGCCTTCGGCTCAGGTCATGATCCTGGAGTCCCTGGATCGAGTCCCGCATCGGGCTCCCTGCTCGGCAGGGAGCCTGCTTCTGCCTCTGACCCTCCCCCCTCTCATGTGCTCTCTCTCTCTCATCCTCTCTGTCTCAAATAAATAAATAAAAAAATCTTTAAAAAAAAAATAATAATTTTATAAAATGTATTTGGAAAAAAACCAGAACACTCATTGTAAACACTGTCATCTAATGTAGTATGTTTAGCTTGTTCTCTCCTAGATTCTTTTAAGTTTCAAAAATTGGCCCCCTTGTTTTTTTTTTGCTGCTGTGTACTTCTTTTTCTGATTAGCTTATCCAAAGCTGCGTTAAGACCTA
>NW_028065594.1:0-388 GCF_054177405.1 Leptonychotes weddellii
CCCAGGGATGCGGGTCATAACTTCCCAGAGCAGTTTCAGTTCAATTGAAGGCAATTCTCTGGAGGAACGGGCAGATATGAGTGATAACAGCCAACTCAAAAAAGCTGGGGTATGGGGACATAAAAAAAAATCCATTTGTTCTTTAGGGGAAAGAAATCCATTCATGGAATTAACAATATTTGTTTTTTTAAAAAAAAAATACACTTTACAGGTGCCTGGGTGGCTCAGCCAGATGAGTGGCCGACTCTTGCTTTTGGCTCAGGTCATGATCTAGGGGTCCTGGGATGGAGCCCCATGTCGGGCTCCGTGCTCAGCAGGGAGTCTGCTTCTCTCCCTCTCCCTCTGCCCCTCCCTCCACGCACGCTCACTTGCCCTCTCTCTCTCTCTC
>NW_028065595.1:0-388 GCF_054177405.1 Leptonychotes weddellii
ATCCCTGCCGTGTTCCTGACCTTAGGGGGAAAGATCTCAGTTTTTCCCCATTGAGAATGATATTCCCGTGGGTTTTTCATAGATGGCTTTTATGATATTGAGGTATGTACCCTCTATCCCTATACTCTGAAGAGTTTTGCTCAAGAAAGGATGCTATACTTTGTCAAATGCTTTTTCTGCATCTATTGAGAGGATCATAAGGTTCTTGTTCTTTCTTTTATTAATGTATTGTATCACATTGATTGATTTGCAGATGTTGAACAAACCTTGTAGCCCAGAAATAAATCCCACTTGGTGGTGGTGAATAATCCTTTTAATGTACTGTTGGATCCTATTGGCTAGTATTTTGGTGACAATTTTACATCCTTGTTCATCAGGGATATTGGTC
>NW_028065596.1:0-388 GCF_054177405.1 Leptonychotes weddellii
GAACAAAGGAGTACATGTTTGTAACCCTGAGTTAGGCGTGATTTTTATTTTAATTTTAAAAAGTAGGACATCGAAAGCACAGGCAACAAAAGAAAAAAGAAACACATTGGACTTTATAAAATTAAAAACTTTGGTGGATCAGGAGAGAGGGGAAAGATGGCGGAGGAGTAGGGGACCCTATTTCAGCTGGTCCCCAGAATTGAGCTGAGATATCTACCAGACCCCTCTGAGCACCCACGAAACCAGCCTGAGATGTAAGAAGATCTGGATCTCTACAAATAGAATATCGCAGGCGGTTGGTTTCAAGGTACGAAGCGGGGAGCCATGATCCTGCGGGCAGATATCGGAGGATAAACGGCGGCGGGAGGGTGCCTGGCCGTGGGGATCC
>NW_028065597.1:0-388 GCF_054177405.1 Leptonychotes weddellii
AAGTCATAATCTTTGTGTTGGTGGAGGGTCTGGCCTCGATGTTGACGGCCGCTGCCTGGTCACGGTGGTGGGTGCTGAAGGCTGGGGTGGCTGTGGTGATTTCTTAAAATAAAAAAAGAAAGTCTGCCACATTGATTGACTCTTCCTTTCAGAAATGATTTCCCTGTAGCATGTGATGCAGTTTGACAGCATTTTACCCACAGCAGAACTTGTTTCCAAATTGGGAGTCAATCCTCTCAAACCCTGCAGCTGCTTTAGCAACTAAGTTTATGGAATATCCTAAAATCCTTTGTTGTTATTTCCAATCTTCACAGCATCTTCACCGGGAGTAAATTCCATCTCGAGGAACCACTTTCTTTGTTCATCCGTAAGATGTAACTCCTTGTCT
>NW_028065598.1:0-388 GCF_054177405.1 Leptonychotes weddellii
CAGAATATAACAAATGCTTGTGTGAATGTGGAGGAAAGGAAACCCCTGTACACTGGTGGAATTGTAAATTGGTATAGCCACCATGGGAAATAGTATGGAGGATCCTCAAAAAATTTTAAAAAGATCTACTATATGAGTCAGCAATTCCATTTCTGGGAATATATCCAAAGAAAATGAAAACACTAATTCAAAAAGATATGTGTCCTTGTGTTCATAGCAGCATTATTTACAAGAGCCAAGACATGCAAACAACCTGAGTATCCATCAATGGATGAATGGATAATGAAGTTGTGGTATATATTTATAATGGTATATAATTCAGTCATAAAAAAATGAGGAAATTTTACTGTTTGTGATAAAATGGATCAACTTAAAGGCATTATGCTAA
>NW_028065599.1:0-8125 GCF_054177405.1 Leptonychotes weddellii
GGGCACATTCTGCATGGAGCACTGGGTGTTGTGCACGAACAATGAATCATGGAACACTTCATCTAGAACTAATGATGTAATGTATGGGGATTAACATAAGAATAAAAAAAAAAAAATCCTGTATATCTGCAGATTTTCTTAAGATTAGTCATGGTAATATTTCACCTAACCTAACAGGAGATAATTTTTCCCTTTATATTTGCCATCTTTAAATGTCAGAAAAGGTAAAATAAACAAACAAACAAACAAACTCCAGAAAAGGTGAAAGTATAGTGACAGAAGCAGATCAGTGGTTGTCTGGGCCTAGGGGTCAGGGGAGGGGATTGACCATAAAGAGGCAAGAGGCAGGACACCTGGCTGGTTCAGTCTGTAGAGCATGTGATTTTTGATATTGGGATCCTGAGTTTGAGCCCACATTGGACAAAGAGCTTACCTTTTGTTTGTTTGGTTTTGGTTTGGGGTTTTTTCAATTTTTTTATTTAAATTAAAGTTAGTTAACATATAGTGTATTATTAGGTTCAGGGTAAAGTTTAGTGATTCATCAGTTGCATATAACACTCAGTGCTCATTACATTAAGTGCCCTCCTTAAAAAGAAATAAAAGGCATCCAAATCAGCAAAGAAGAAGTCAAATTTTCACTCTTTGCAGACGACATGATACTCTATGTAGGAAACCCAAAAGATTTCGCATAGAGCTTACTTTTAAAAAAAGAGGCAGGAGGAAACTTTCTATAGTAACAAAGCTGTTCTGTGCCTTGATGTGGGAGAGATTCATCAAACTGTACCCATGGAATTTCCAACTTTCACTATATGTAAATTATACCTCAATAGAAATTAAAAATGCTGGTTTTTTACAATAGAGCAGCATAATTTAAGAATGTCAATGAAAATGTTTCTGTTACACAGGGATGGAAATATTAGATCTGCCAAAATATCTCAATAACAGGGTACTTCATAAGAACATGCCAATACTTTGTGGTATAAATCACCATCTGTCAGCTGCCTGAGGTGGAGCTGTGTAACACTGAACATGTCCACAGTGTATGTTCCTCCATCACATCCTCCAGGAGCATTAGTGAACCCTTCAGAAATTACAGGCAATATCACTCCTCAAGTGGACAATCAGTAGGGTCGTTTGATACACCAGGAAAAGAAGGCAAGGGTTTTGAGTCAACATGAAAACCTGTCTTTCCATAGCCCAAACATGTGGTATTGCCAGAACTTTATCCTAATGCCATTTCATATTTACTTGGTAAATCAAAAACTTGAGGCCCAAATGTTTTTGCCTTACCCATTTGACTTACCAAGGGACAGCCTGGTAGCACCCCAAAAACCCTCTGGGAATCCCTAAGGTTGGAGACTACAAAAGCTGGTGATAGTAGAAGAAATTTCTCCTGTTATCCCCAGGGGTGAGGTGTCTAGGGTTATGTGGATAAAAGTATTGCTCCCCCTTTTTAAAGATCTGCTCAGACGCCCTGTCCCAGACATACCCAGAAGTACCTGGAGGGAGGAGGTTCCTGGAGAAACCTGCATACCCTTTTGGAACCCCACACAGCCAACTCTGAAAGGAAGGGATATATAAGGTCTCAGTTCAGGGGTCTGAGTTCTGGTTCAACGCCGGTTGAAACTTCAGGCTGGGAGCAGAAAGAGAAAAACCAATGATCTAGTAATGTCTCTCACTCAAACAGTTTCAAGAAGGACAACAACTTCATTTTCAGTCCATTAATTCTTTGTCAATAGAATCTGATGGGAAATTGAGTCTAGGAGCTAGAATGAGCACCTCATTAATACATGAAATTCAATTAAATATATTCTAAGCTCCTGTGGGTAGAAGGCACTGCAGAAATTGTCTTCAGTATTGTCTTTCTTGTCTTCCTCTCCCTGGGCGATCTCATCCACCACCCCCCAGCTTTTTTTTTTTTTTTTTTGCCAGATCTCCCTGATGTCTGAAACTTTCCAGCTTAGTTCCCTTCCCTAAGCTACAGCAATGGATTTCCACCTGACCACAGATCATCACTGCCTGGATGTTAGGCAAGAAACCCTAATATAATGAGAGCAATCCAAACTCAGCATCATTACTCACAAATCTACCCCCTGCTAATCAAGTCAGAGATTAGCACCCAGAAAACAGGCACCCAGTTACTCAAGCCCCAAACTAAGAGGGCACTCCTCCTCAACCACCATCATATCCAATTGGTCACCAAATTCTACCTCACACATATCTCTGAAATCCACCCTCTTCCCTCTCTCCACACTTTTCATACTTTTCCTCCACTTGCAGTGGGATGATCCTCTTATTCATTTTCTATAGCTGATACTCTTGGAGCCCCACCAGTTCCCCTTTACCAACTGATGCACTTGTCCCCCAGATGCTGCAGGTTTGAGTGGCTGACAGCTCGTACTTATACCCTTTTCTGGAAGACTATCTACAGCTGATGAAATCATCTTACCTGAAGATGCGTGGGATGCCATCTTCCCCTTGGGCACAGCAGGGTTTGTTTTTTTTTTAATTTATTTAACAGAGAGAAAGACAGCCAGAGAGGGAACACAAGCAGGGGGAGTGGGAGAGGGAGAAGCAGGCTTCCCGCCGAGCAGGGAGCCTGACGCGGGGCTCGATCCCAGGACCCTGGGATCATGACCTGAGCCGAAGGCAGACGCTTAACGACTAAGCCACCCAGGTGCCCCAAGAGGACTTCTTTTTTTTTTTTTTTAAGATTTTATTTACTTATTTGTCAGAGACAGAGAGAGAGAGAAAGAGGGCACAAGCAGGGGGAGCAGTAGAAGGAGAGGGAGAAGCAGGCTCTCCGCTGAGTGAGGAGCCCAATGTGGGGCTTGATTCCAGGACCCTGGGATCATGACCTGAGCCAAAGGCAGATGCTTAACTGACTGAGCCACCCAGGCGTCCCAGCAAGACAACTTCTGCGATGTAGTTCATGCTCCAGAGCCCCCAAGAGATCAAGCAAGCTAGGCTAGATTCTTCCTGAAACCACATCTTTGCCCAGCTTCTTCCCCTGCTCTGTCCCACTTCCCTCACTCCTTTGTTATTTTTCCTCTGAGAGCACTCCTTCAATAAACCGTAAGAATCCCCATCTCAGGCTCTGCTTCTAGGGAATCCAACCTAAGACATCCTTCATATTGGCACAGAATTATTTATTTTTAAAGACATAGCTGATCCTGTAACTCCCTGGCATACATTTTTAAAACTTATACCTCATTATGTACATATAATCCAAAGACCTTAGTGTGTCATATAAATTCTTACCTATTTCTACAGACAGTTCTTCCATCTGTCCCCTTCCCAAGTTGCCCACTCCAATCAGGTCTGCTACCCTTCCTTTCTACTAAAGTTACTCCACTTTCCCCAAAAGCCATGCTCTTTCACACCTCTGGATAAGTTCATATTCGTCTCTTTGCCTGAAATTCATTTCACCATTTTGTCTAAGCTCCTGTTCATCCTTTAGTCTAAGGTTAAATATCACCTCCTCCTTGAACTTTTCCTGAGCCTTCCCACCCTCTTAGGCAAAGTCAGACGGCCTATCCTCCATACTCAAATTGTGTTGTATACACGTCTATTACATTTGCTTGTTGTGTTGTATTTCTATGTTACTATCAAGATAATTCAGTGTGTTTTGTGATATCAGTTTTATCAGGACAGGGACTGTGTCTTAGACATGTTTGTATTCCCTGTGCCTAGCAGGGTGCCAGCACAGAGTAGGTGCTCACAAATATTTGTTGAATACATGTACAATCAAGCAGTCTTCCATCTCTAATCCTGGGAATGCCCTTTCCTTTTAAATGTATTGCTTCCAAAACAATGGTGTGGACTTCTTGTTTAACCTTATCCTGCTTCCTGAAAAGTCCAGTGTTTACCCTGGTTTCCCTCCCTAGATATTTCTGGAGTGTCTAATGGATATATTTGCTTCCCAGGGTTTATCTTGGCTGCTACTTGTCATGTCTGGATCCGGATTATTACTCTAAGCTTCTCTGTGGGTCACTGCTTGGTATCACCAGCTTCTCCAGGTCACCTGAGCAATCTCAGTACCAATTATTCCCAAGTGAGGACACTGACTCTCCCTTAGTCTCCCAGCATAAGCCTTAGGCTGGCTGTGGTATTCAGCAGACCTTTACTGAAGGCTTTGGGGTACCTGAGGGGAGTTATAACACAGGGAAGACCCACAAAACATGGTGTGAGCAATCACTGTTCCCAGAGTCTGTGGAGCCATGCCTCTGAAGGCATCTCTCTCCATAGTCCTCCAATACACATGCCACCATGTTTCAAAGCCAACTGACTATTTCCACGGACAGAAGCTTCCCACTTAGGAACCAATGCCTGTCACAGCCCCTTCTCTGCAGCTAGAGAAGGAAATCTTTCCTTCATCTCCCAGTCAGTATCAAAACAATCTCTGCAGAGTTATAACTCTGTCACAATGAACAACACTTTACATCATTTTGAGTTTGGCTCTTTCATCATTACCTCAAACTTTCCTTTCCAAGCAGGATCTGCACCTCACCTTTACATTAGCAAAAGCATAGTGAAATGTTAAGGTCCCCAGACCAAAAGAAAAAGAAAGAAAGAGAACAGTACTCCTGTCTTCCACAATATAAAATCTCTACCTGCAAAAACAAACAAACCAAAAAAAAAAAAAAAAAAAACAGAAAACTGCTATTATCTTTAAAATGGAAAATTTCACTCACCATCAAGCTTTCACAAACATTGTACTACCCTACCGAAACGAACATAAATACACGGATGAAAGAGTAAACCTAATATACCCACATGAAGGGATTAAGTAAGGCTTTAGGAAAGGGACTTGAGAGAAGGAATTATTTAAACCTACAGAGAAGAGGGGAAGAAGTCACAGAGCAAAGGTCAGAGCCCTGGGAACAGAAGCTTTACAGCACTTTTTAGGAAAATTGTAGGAGATACGTGCATCAGTTAGGAGCAGTCAGACTGGAAGGGATCTTCAGACTGGAAGGGGATTAAGATCTCTTCCTGTACTCATATCTACTCCTCCTATAAGGAAGGTGATTTGAATGAGTTGTTATTGTTTTCATTGCTGCTTCTTTATACATTTCTACATTCACACATTTTTTGCAAGGACTTTTTACCACCTTATGGTAAATCTGAAGAAAAGCCTGGCTACAATACTCATAATTCTTAAAACAAACTCTAAGGAAGATCCAGGGTAACAGTCAAATTTATTTTTTTTTTTAAGATTTTATTTATTTGAGAGAGAGAGAATGAAAGAGAGAGAGCACGAGACGGGGGGAGGGCCAGAGGGAGAAGCAGACTCCCTGCTGAGCAGGGAGCCCAATGCGGGACTCAATCCTGGGACTCCAGGATCATGACCTGAGCCGAAGGCAGTTGCTTAACCAACTGAGCCACCCAGGCGCCCCACAGTCAAATTTTTTTTTTTAAGATTTTTATTTATTTATTTGAGAGGAGAGAATGAGAAAGAGAGAGAGAGCATGAGAGGGGGGAGGGTCAGAGGAAGAAGCAGACTCCCCGCCGAGCAGGGAGCCCGACGTGGGACTCAATCCCGGGATTCCGGGATCATGACCTGAGCCGAAGGCAGACGCTCAACTGACTGAGCCACCCAGGTGCCCCAGGTAACAGTCAAATTTAAAAGGAAAGAATCTTCATTTAGCAAACATAGCCCTCTCTGATGGAATATTTATCAAGAAGGTAATTCAGTCCCCAAAGCATTATCTCTCAAAAATGGCAGAGAATGGCAACAACCCAGTCAGCATAAAAATCAAAAGAGTTGTTATCTCCTTGCTCCATACCCATGGTATCTCATCTTGATGAAGGTACCAAGACATAAATGTTTCCTTGGAAAATCTTAGTAAGAGCCAGAGGCAAACAGGATGGCAGGGAGAGTTTTGCTTCATCAGAAACACACCTTCTAGGAGCTAAATCAAGAAAGAAGTAGTATCTGTGTGCAAAGATGAAGTAAACTCACCTGCAGGCTAGTTACTGACGGTACCTAAAAAAGAAATTGGATTAGAGATTTCAAACAGCTGAAGCTCACACTAGAGGAGGACTGAATGAGTTCAAAATGATGTGCTTCTTAGAAAGAAATCTCTCAAAGAAATATGAAAAAGGAAGAGTTAGAATGTGGCCTGCCCATGGGGTAAAGAAATCCTTCACAGACTTGGGAATCATCATCAAGATTAATGCGTACTCACATGAAGAACATGAGGCATCATTTGGAAGATGGAAGCCCCAACATGAAGTACCTGAATGAACCTAAAAGGTGACAAAACAATCCCTGGGAAAGAGAAGACAATGGAGGGGCCACGTGATAATTCAAAGGGAAACATGGAGAAGGCAAAGGTCGATGGTAAGATAGGAAGAGCTGCCAATGGGATAAGTGGGATGAGGATGAAGTGAGTACAGGGGCAGAGGAAAGAGAGCATTGAATGAAGAGGTCACCGTGCCAGGTGCTGCCTTCTTTGTGAAGTGACCCTGCCACCTGGCCAACAATACTTCAGAATAAAGAAGAACTTATCTGCCAGTTTTGAGCTCTGTGACTGTGATAATTAGTAGCTAAAGTCCTAACTTTCAACAAGCACACTTCACTAGAGATACCAAAGGAAATTTTGAAACAATAAGTCAGTGGAGTTAGGCCATATGTCTGAGTCTTAAAGCAAAGAGAGTAGCAAACATTCAGGGAAACATCAGCTTAGGAAATGCAGGTTAGCAATCCAAAGGGTTTTCTAGGTCAGAGGAGAGGGCAGACTAGGGCTTCAGGCTTAGTCACTGCATCCAAACTGATGGAAAATCCCTGAAAAGTATATTAAGGGAATCCCTATTCTACAGAGAGGGCTGAAAAAGAGGTCTGCAAATGGAAGACATGAAGGAAAGAGAGAACTCATACGAATTTCTTATTACCCTCAGGAAAGAGAGTGGGAGGCTGATCAGCTCTAAGATATTGAAGAAGGCAAGACTTAACACAAGATAAAACAGAGGCCATACCGGGGCGCCTGGGTGGCTCAGTTGGTTAAGCAGCTGCCTTCGGCTCAGGTCATGATCCCAGGGTCCTGGGATCGAGCCCCGCATCAGGCTCCTTGCTCAGCAGAGAGCCTGCTTCTCCCTCTCCCTCTGCCTGCCTGCCGCTCCCCCCGCTTGAGCTCTCTCTATCTCTCTCTCCGTGTCAAATAAATAAATAAAATCTTTAAAAAAAAAAAAAAGAGGCCATACCACAGCTACATGGAGACCCACAAGACAAAGTTCCTTTTTCTTTTAATTGACTTTATACTCTCAAATAACATTTATAATCTATTTGCACTAAAGTGGGATCTCTTCATTCTGTCCACTGTCCATCACCCATGGACTAACATATGCAAAAGAAGTTACATAATGATATACACTGAAGAAGCAGGAACAATGTCTGGCCCATAACTGGTATTCCATAGATAGCATATAGTCATTTACTTACTTATTCATTTACTCAATATTCATTGACTGTCTACTATATGCAAGGCATTGTTCTAAAATGAGAATTCAGCATTTTTTTAAAAAGACAAAACCCTCGGGCGCCTGGGTGGCTCAGACGGTTAAGCGTCTGCCTTCGGCTCAGGTCATGATCCCGGAGTCCTGGGATCGAGTCCCGCATCGGGCTCCCTGCTCCTTGGGAGCCTGCTTCTCCCTCTGCTTCTCTCTCTCTCTCTCTGTCTCTCATGAATAAATAAATAAAATCTTTCAAAAAAAAAAAAAAAAAAAAAGACAAAACCCTCACACAGCTTTCATTCCAGTGGGGGACACTGGCAAATGTATATATATATACAACAAAGCCAGAGGTAAGCACTATGAAGAAAAAGTAGATTAAGGGGATGGATAGTGACTAGGGATTTCTTTAGATTTCTTTAGATGGGGCAGTCAGGGAAGTCTCTCCGAGGAAGTGGCATTCAAGCAGGACCTGGATGAAGAGAGGAAGCACCATGCAGAAAGAGGGCAAATGCAAGGCCCTGAGTCAAGGACCAGCAAGGAGGTAAGTGGGGCTGGATCAGAGTGAGGGAGGAGAGATGGAGTGGAAAATCAGGCTGGAGGAGGGAGGTCAGGGCCAGGTTGTGGTGGCCTTTGTGGGCCATGTGAAGGACTTTGGACAGTATTCTGAATGTGG
>NW_028065600.1:0-388 GCF_054177405.1 Leptonychotes weddellii
AAAACCACAGGAGACTCTTAACTATAGGAAACAAACTAGGGTTGCTGGAGGGGAGGTTGGTGGGGGATGAGGTAAATGCTGATGGGCATTAAGGAGGGCACTTGATGTAATGAGCCCTGGGTGTTATATGCAAGTGATGAATCACTAAACTCTACCTCTGAAACTAAAAAAAAAAAAAAAAAAGAAAAGAAAAGAAATTTATTCTTAAATATGTTGTCACATCTATTCTATAACATATGTTTGGAATAGGTCAGTCCTTATTAATAAATTTACCAATATATATGGAATCTGGCCATAGTTTCTGTATCAAACTTTAATTCCAAATTTCATGTGACCATAAACAGGTTAGTATTTAAATTCCAAAGAAGACTTAATTAAGAATTTTTGT
>NW_028065601.1:0-388 GCF_054177405.1 Leptonychotes weddellii
ACACACACACACACAAACTGTTGCCAATAGTTAGTCTGAAGGAAAGGGACTGTAGGAAGGAAAGGAGAAAATTATTAACTTCTTAAATATCTTTCATGTTTTGTTTGACCTGCCAAAATAGCATGGATTGTTTTTATAATATAAAAATATAATAAAGTTATCGTACCTTGAGCACAAAGTATTCTGATCCTGCAATATCAATAGCTGGAATAATACCATCAAACTATCACTCTTAGATTGAGATCATTGATTTAATCATTCACTAATTCACCTAATGGGCAATGCACGTAGTCAGTCTATATTTAGGGATGCCTGCCTTGCACAAGGCACTTGTATTCTCTTTACTCTGCAGCAGGGACCAAAACAGAGACAGGCACTGCCTTCATGG
>NW_028065602.1:0-388 GCF_054177405.1 Leptonychotes weddellii
AATTAAATTTTATTTTAAATTCCAGTATAAGTAACATACAGTGTTGTATTACTTTTCAGCTGTACAATAGAGAGATTCAACACTTCCATATATCACCCAGTGCTCATCACAAGTGCACTCCTTAATCCCCATCACCTATTTAAACCATCCTTTTTTTCTCTATGGTTAAGAGTCGGCTTCTTGGTTTGCCTCTCTCTCTCTTTTTTCCCCTTTGCTTGTTTGTTTTGTTTCTTAAATTCCACATATGAGTGCAATCATATTGTACATCTTTCTCTGAATGACTTATTTTGCTTAGCATAATACTTTCTAGCTCCATCCATGTCATTGTAAATAGCAACATTTCAGTCTTTTTATGGCTGAATAATATCCCCTTGTATATATACACCAC
>NW_028065603.1:0-388 GCF_054177405.1 Leptonychotes weddellii
TCTCCCTCTGACCCTCCTCCCTCTCATGCTCTCTGTCTCTCATTCTCTGTCTCAAATAAGTGAATAATATCTTTAAAAAAAAAAAAAGAAAAGAAAAAAGCTCAATGTAAAATTTATGAAAAGTTTCTATTGCTGTAAAAAAAAACCCAAAAAAACAAAAAAAAAAACAGTCTGACAACTATTGCTTCGGAATAGGATGGATATCTTAGGCAAAACAGGACGCACTGGTCCCAGTCAACAAAATGAGATGCGGGGTACAAAGATAGGTGCCTTTCTTTTCCCTCAGTCTTGGTGCCACTTTCCCTCAAGAATCTTCAAATATGTATTTTTGTAGCAGCAGTGACATCCTGGGAGCCAGAGGCTCGGAGCCTTATTCTCGTTCTGGAAA
>NW_028065604.1:0-388 GCF_054177405.1 Leptonychotes weddellii
CGCAGACTCCTGCAGGCCCGGGAGAGGTGTGGCAAATTTGTGCACGTCTCCAAACAAGAGGGGCAGCTAATAAGTTGACAAACAGAGAGATTTCAAACGACTGGAGAAATGGGCCAAACTGAACAAGACGAGAATTTGAGATTCCTGGGTCTTGTTCAACTACTGACAAAGAAAGAATGGAGATGCTATGGCTTGGCAGAAGCACATATAAAAGACTTACAGTGAGATCACCCAAAAGCCATGGGTACTGGCAGGATAATACCCTCAAATGGCAACAAGACTGACAGCTAGGTTGCAGAATTTTGGATGGCTCTTCTTTTCTTCTATACGCTTTCCTTTATCTCCCAAATTCCTTACAATGATAAATGCAGTTGACCCTTGAACAACA
>NW_028065605.1:0-388 GCF_054177405.1 Leptonychotes weddellii
AAGAATTTTGTTGGAGTAGGAAGTGGGTTGGCTTAGTTAGGAAGGATAGAAAGGAGGATGGGGTGAAATTGTCTTTGGTAGACTCCCTGGTGGGAAGAATCATTTTAGATTTGGACTGTGGGAGTTGTTTTGGGTAGGAGCAAGCAGTTGAGATGAACAAGGATCTGCCCTGTTTTTTTGTTTTTATTTTTCTTAGATGAAATTGTCCATTCAACCCTTAGACCTTCTTGGATGTATATTTACTATGGAAATCTTCGCATATTGTGTTGATTTTGTGGTTGTAAAGCTGGTGTGATCCATTGCCAATAGCACTTATAATGGAAGTGGATCTCTGAGGATCACTACAAGATATTTCTTATGTATTACTATTTTTTAGTCTGAACATCTC
>NW_028065606.1:0-388 GCF_054177405.1 Leptonychotes weddellii
ATTGGTCATTTGTAGAGGGATATATGTACAAGCATGTTCATAGCAGCATTGGTTTTTTTGCTTTTGTCTTTTAAACCTGGACAGAGCCTGCATGACTACCAACAGAGAACCCCTAAATTATGGTATAGTCATCCAATGGAGTACTATATCAGGGAAAAAGAACTAAGCCACCAACATGATTAGGTTTCTTTTTTTTTTTTTTTTAAAGATTTTATTTATTTATTTGAGACAGAGAGAATGAGAGAGAGAGAGCACATGAGAGGGGGGAGGGTCAGAGGGAGAAGCAGGCTCCTTGCTGAGCAGGGAGCCCGATGCGGGACTCGATCCAGGGACTCCAGGATCATGACCTGAGCCGAAGGCAGTCGCTTAACCAACTGAGCCACCCAGG
>NW_028065607.1:0-388 GCF_054177405.1 Leptonychotes weddellii
AGGCAAATAATTTTACATTTTGTCCCTGTCAAATTTTATCTTTAGAGTTTTGTTCACACCTGCCAAGGTATTTTAAAACCCAATCCCTGACATCTAACTAAATATAAGTCCCACTAGCTTTATGTTACCCACACTTGATTTATATGACTCATATGTTTACTTCCAATTTAGTTATAAACAAAGAAAACTGCACAGGACAGGGCCTCCAACAGAACCTTGCAGCCCTCTGTGAGAGGTGGTTCTCCACATTGACTTGGAGGAATCTGGTCTTTCTGTGCACAATTAAGCTCAAGCACATTAAGCTCATCCCTATCTCGGGGCCTTTGCACTTACAACTCTTGCCAATGGGAAAGCTTTGTCCAGATGGTAACTCCTTCTTGATATTCAG
>NW_028065608.1:0-388 GCF_054177405.1 Leptonychotes weddellii
AAGACTAAACTCTAATGATCAATAAACAAAAAATGTTCATTCTTTCTAGTAATTAGGAAAATGTAAGCGTAGACAAACTCTCGTATCTGTCATTTACCGAAGTAGTTAAGGCCTAAAAATATTTAAAGTTAAAAATACTTTTTATACAATATAGTATCAAGCTAAAACATTTAATATTTTAAAATAGTGTGGCCTAAAAATCCCAAGTGTTTGGTGTTTGCTGAGTGTTGGTGGTGCGTGTCTGTGCACATGGCAACAAAACTTCACGGTCAGCAAATCCCGAGAAGGCCGACACGCACCTGAGAGGAACAGGTGCAGTGTTCTAGGGGCTCAGCAAGTCCTCACTCCAGCACTGTAATGCCAGTGTCAGAGGCACCCTAAATGTCCA
>NW_028065609.1:0-388 GCF_054177405.1 Leptonychotes weddellii
CAACACAATGTTATTTTTATTTGTTTGCTTAGATAGTTGTATTTTAAAGAGATTTAAGTAATAAGAAAAAAAATCTCCTATGTTTATCCATATAGCTCCCATTTCTGGTGGTCTCTATTCCTTTTTGTGGATCCATATTTCCATCTGGTGTCATTTCCTTTCTATCCAAAGGACTCCCTTCAGTATTTCTTTTTTTTTTTTTTTTTTTAAGATTTTATTTATTTATTTGACAGAGACAGAGACAGCGAGAGCAGGAACACAAGCAGGGGGAGTGGGAGAGGGAGAAGCAGGCTTCCCGCGGAGCAGGGAGCCCGATGCGGGGCTCGATCCCAGGACTCTGGGATCATGACCTGAGCCGAAGGCAGTTGCTTAACCAACTGAGCCACCC
>NW_028065610.1:0-14765 GCF_054177405.1 Leptonychotes weddellii
TGCAAATGGCAAGATTTCATTCCTTTTGATGGTTGCATAATATTCCATTGTATATATATACCACATCTTCTTTATCCATTCATCTGTTGATGGACATCTTGGCTCTTTCCATAGTTTGGCTATTGTGGACATTGCTGCTATAAACATCGGGGTGCATATACCCATTCAGATCCCTACATTTGTATCTTCAGGGTAAATACCCAGTAGTGCAATTGCTGGGTCGTAGGGTAGCTCTATTTTCAACTTTTTGAGGACTCTCCATACTGTTTTCCAGAGTGGCTGCACCAGCTTGCATTCCCACCAACAGTATAGGAGGGTTCCTCTTTCTCCGCATCCTCGCCAACATCTGTCGTTTCCTGACTTGTTAATTTTAGCCATTCTGACTGGTGTGAGGTGGTATCTCACTGAGGTTTTGATTTGGATTTCCCTGATGCCGAGTGATGTTGAGCACTTTTTCATGTGTCTGTTGACCATTTGGATTTCTTCTTTGGAAAAGTGTCTGTTCATGTCTTCTGCTCATTTCTTGAGGCAATTCTTTGTCTTTAGGGGCAGATTTGGCTTTTAGAAAATCCTAAGGTCAATCCAAGCTCAACTCAGTGAAGTGTATATGTGGGGATAGTTGTGTCAGTTATCAGTTGCCACAGTACTGCTGCAAAAGAAACAACCAGAAAAACCTCAGGGACCCATAACAAATATTTAGCTCGTGACTCTGCGGGGATTCAGCTGATCTGGCCTGGGTTTGGCTGATCTTGGCAGGTCTTGCTCATGTGTCTGCAGTCAGCTGATCTTGTTTGAGCTTGCTTAGATATCTAGGGAACAGCCAGATGACATTTGGTCTAGAATGGTCTCATCTGAATATCTGGGGGACTCAGCTGTGTTTGACTTGTCTTTCATCCTCCATCAGGCTAGCTAGGTGCATATTTTCAGGGTTATGGCAGAGGCATAAAGAGAAAGAAACCTCAGTGTGCAAGTCCATTTCAAACCTGTGCCTTATTTCTGCCAACATCTCATTGGCAAAGCAAGTCATATGGCAAAAGACAGGCATAAAGGAGGAGTGAAGAACTGTGATGTTTTTGGCCAGCTATCACAGTGATTAAATTATTTATTTATTTTTTAAAAAATATTTTATTTATTTATTTGACAGAAAGAGAGCAAGAGAGACAGAGAGAGCACAAGCAGGGGTAGCAGCAGGCAGAGGAAAAGGGAGAAGCAGGCTCCCCATTGAGTAAGGAGCCTGATGCGGGACTTGAACCCAGGACTCTGGGATCATGACTTGAGCTGAAGGCAGACGCTTAACTGACTGAGCCACCCAGGTGCCCCTATCACAGTGATTAAATTAAAGTTGCCATCCTACCACAGTGACTAAATTGGAGTGTGTTTTGTTCCAAAGGGAGTTGTAGCCTCAAAATTCTGACAGTGATCTTATGGGTAGTCAGAACGCTTGCCCCAAACAAGCATTCTAGACAATTGTCTGAGGGGACAATTCCAAATGATCTCTGAAAACAGCAGAATCTTTTGAAGGAAGGGTATGGCCTGTGAGGTGACTGTGGGGAGGACAGTGGCTGCCCCCCTCCTTTTTTTTAAAGGAAAAAAAGTTTTGTTTTTTCTTTTTTTATACTTAGAAAAGGGAGAAGTCTTTAATACCTTGTTCAGCTAATCGTAAAATCTTTCTTTAATCCTATGCCAAAACTTGACAAAAGTTTTTCAAAGGTTAGTTGTCCTGTGGAACCTGAAACTGTGTAACTGCACTTTCTTTTGTGCAGTATTGCACTAAAATATATTGGTCCATTGTGCATATTTTATTGATCTTTATCCATGCACGATTTCATAATATTATTCATTGGTCATTTAGAACACATTGGTTCATTGAATCATGTAGCTCTTCCAAATTAAATATATCTTTTTTTGGAATAAAGTTTTAATTGAAGTATAGTTGACACACAATGTTACATTAGTTCCAGGTGTGCAACACTGTGATTCCACAAGCCTCTACATCATGCTGGGCTCGTCTAGCTGCCATCTGTGGCCATACAGTGGGCTTACCGTACCGCTGACTGTGTTCCCTCTGCTATACCTTTTATCCCTGTGACTTATTCATTCCATACTGGAAGTCTGTACCTTCCACTCCCCTTCATTCATTTTCCGCCATGCCCCACCTCTCTGGCAATCATTTATTGGTCTGTTTATGCTTTTTGTTTGTTTGTTTATTCATTTGTTTTGTTTTTTTAGATACCACATGTAAGTGAAATCATATGGTATTTGTCTTTCTCTATGTGACTTATTTCACTTAGCTTAATACCCTCTAGGTCTATCCTATTGTGTCAAATGGCAAGATCTCATTCTTTTCTTTTTTTTTTTAAGGTTTTATTTATTTATTTGAGAGAGAGAGAAGAGGGAGAGTATGAGTGAGGGAGAGGGGTGGAGGGAGAGGGAGAAACAGATTCCCCACTAAGCAGGGAGCCAGACTCGGGGCCCAATCCCAGGATCCTGAGATCATGACCTGAGCCGAAGGCAGATGCTTAACCGACTGAGCCACCCAGGCGCCCCTCGTTCTTTTTTTATGGTTGAGTAATATTCCATTATATATATCCCACATCTTTTTTTGTTCATTTATCTATTGATGGATACTTGGATTGCTTCCATATCTTGGCTATTGTAAATAATGCTGCAATAAACATAGAGGTGCATATATCTTTTTGAATTAGTGTTTTTGTTTTCTTTGGGTAAATACCCAGTAGTGGAATTACTGGATCATATAGTATTGCTATTTTTAACTTTCAAAAAAGATTTTATTTATTTATTTGACAGAGTGAGAGAGCACAAGCAGGGGGAGTGGCAGGCAGAGGGAGAGGGAGAAGCAAGCTCCCCACTGAGCAAAGAGCCCGACATGGGGCTTGATCCCAGTACTGTGACCTGAGCCGAAGGCCAACACTTAACTGACTGAGCCACCCAGGTGCCCCTGTTTTTAATTTTTTGAGGAAATTCCAAACTGTTTTCCACAGTGACTGCACCAATTTACATTTCCACCAACAGTGCACGAGGGTTCCCTTTTCTCCACATCCTCGCTAACACTTGTTATCTCTTATCTTTTTGGTTCTATCCATTCTGACAGGTGTGAGGTGATATCTTGTTGTGGTTTTGATTTGCATTTCCCTGACGATAAGTGATGATGAGCATCTTTTCATGTGTCTGTTGGCCATCTGTATGTCTTCTTTGGAGAAATGTCTGTTCATGTCTCCTGACCATTTTAATCAGATTATTGTTATTATATTTGGTGTTGAGTTGTATAAGTTCTTTATATATTTTGGATATTAACCCCTTATGGAATATATCATTTACAAACATCTTCACCCATTCAGTAGGTTGCCTTTTTGCTTTGTTGATGGCTTCCTTCGTTTTTTATTTTGGTGTAGTCCCAATAGTTTACTTCACTTTTGTTTCCCTTGCCTGAGGAGACATATCTAGAAAAATGTTGCTACAGCTGATGTCAAAGAAATTACTACCTATGTTTTCTTCTAGGAGTTGTATGATTTCATGTCTCATATTTAGGTCTTTAATCCATTTTGAGTTTATTTTTGTGTACAGTGTAAGAAAGTTGTTCAGTTTCATTTTTTTGCATGTAGCTGTCCAGTTTTCCGAACCCTATTTGTTGAAGAGACTTTCTCCTGTTGTGTATTCTTGCCTCCTTTGTTGTAGATTCCTTGACCACGTAAGTGTGGGTAGGATGGTGTTCTTTTGGATGAAGGGCTGAGAGATCCATCTTGGGCTTGATGGATTGAACTGAATTTGCAGTGAAAATCTTACCTTGCCATCTCCAATGATAAACTGGTCTCTGATGTGTATATTGGGTTTTATTTCTCTCTGCAATATCCAGGCCTCAATAGTGAAGAATTAATCTTTCAGTAACTCTCATTTTCTTGGCAATTTGAAGTTTCTAGGCTGCAGCAGCTAACCCCTATCTATCTTTTTCCCCTTTGACCAATGGAAACTTCAAGGAGTGGAATTAAATGGGATGCACAGTTACTTTGTCACCCATCTCCTGTACCCAGTGACATTTGCTAAGTATCCTGTGTGCTCTGTGTCAGGTACTGGGCATACAGAGACACACAGGAGGAGGCAGGGAGGAGGGTGGGGATGGAGATAAAAAGGAGGAGGCCTTCATGGACTAGTGATAATGAATTACCATGAAACTGAGAAGCATGTTTAATCCAGCCCTCTGCACCTGAGGTTAAACATGCACACACACACACACACACACACACATGCAATACACATGCATGCACACAAGACAAAATGCCAAAGACAGATAAGAGAGAGTGCCTGCTTCCAGGAAGCACAGACAGTAGTGGGAGAGACACATGCACATGCAATAAACTATTGCTCTAGTGAGCGACAAAGGTCATACAAGAGGGCTAAGTATAGGATACTTTAAGGGGTCAGAGGAGGGGCCTCTCTCCCTGCATGGGAGGGCTTCTCAGCAGAGGTGACATTTGAACTGGCTCTCCAAGAATAACTAGGAATGCTCAGACAGAGTGGGGGCAGCACAGTTGTCATATGCAGAGGTGTGAGACCGCAAGTCTCACTTAGAAAGGGACAGGACAATGACAGAGAAGCAGGAAGTTTGGGATTTTGTGGAGAGGGGATATAGAGGTGACAAGATTGGAAGGGTTGGGAGAGGGCAGGTTGGGATGGGAACCCCATGAGAGATGGTGAGGACTCCCAGGCGGGGGCACTGGGAATGGAGAGAGGGGACTGAAGGGAGGGGAACTGGAGGGGTAGTGGGAAGGGCTGAGGGGCTGATGAGGTGAGGGAGAGGTCAAGGTCAAGACTGCCACCTGGCTTTGGGTAGCTGGCTTTGGGTAATGTAAAGGTCTGTGCACAAGAAGGCAATGTTGGTCAGTTATGTAATTAGTGTACCAGAAAGAGCGAGGTTGGAGTCAGGAGGACCCGGGTTTGAATCCCAGGTTCACACTGTGTGCATTTGAGCAAGTTGATTGCGCTCTGTAAGGCTCAATTTCCTCATCTGTAAAACAGAGTTGATACATAGAGGACTCTTTTGAGTGCTAAATTATGTTGTGGATTTAAAACCCCTGGCATAGAGCCTGGCTCATTTCGGGTGCTAGAGTCAACCCAGAGAGGCAGGCAGGAAGGCAGGCAGACAAGGAAGGGGCCATCTGGGGAGACAGAGATTACTCTTGGGAATGATGGGCACAGCTGTATGAGCCCCTGTGAACACCCCTGAGCTGCACCCCTGGCTTGGGCTGAGCAAGTGGGCACGTGTGAGGGGTGCCAAGATCTGGGTGAAGAAGGTAGGTCAGCGGAATTTGAAGGCAGGTGTGTGTGTGTGTGTGTATCCTTTGAAATAAACCATCTGAATGGATGTAGTCAAAGGTGGCTGCAACATTCTGTGCTTCCAGCAGTCCTCCTTGACCTAGGCTCTTAACTCTATCTTTGAATCCCATTCTCAACCAGGGAGGTACCTGGGGGTGGATGTTGGTCCTGCGGATGCACACTGAGGTCAGTGAAAACCACAAGGATCAGTGAGTCCAGTGGGCTGTGAGCACCTGTTGGCTCAGTTAAGCACACTCACGGATAGTCACTGTCCCTTTTTAGAACCTCAAGCCCTGGGAACAGAAGAACAGCTCAACTGGCTTTGTCTTTGTGAATATGGATAGAACCGGGTGCCTACAGAGGGCCAGCAAGATGGGTTGGCACGGGGGTGGGTGTAAGGGCTGGAGATGCCCCAAGACAGACAGGCAACCAGATTCAGGATCCAAGATCTCGGGTCATGTAAAGAGGAGCAGCACAAATGCCAGATGCCAGCATTTCCGACAGAAGTTGTCCTCCTGGTTGGGGTGAGCGCTGCGTGAATTCCCCCAGGGCTGCAGGCTACTGCACTTTCACCACCACTCCTTCCATCAGGCACCTGCTGACAAGCAGCCCCCCTGGGTACCTGTGCTCAAAGCAGCCACTGATGCAAGGATCAAGATGTGAGGCATTTTAAAAAGCAGTAGCCATCTCTGCTGTGCCCTGGGAAGCCTGAGCACGTTTACTGAAGGCAGGAGGTGTCCGGAAGTATTTATCCAAAGACTGTCAAGCATGTAGTGGGAGCCCTGCTTCATGCATGTGCTCAGTACTTTGGGGAAGGCCTGAAGAAAGACCCCACCTCAGTTTTCAGTGAGCTGGTGGTCGAGCTGGGCGTCAGCAACTCCCATGTCAATTACTAGGTAGGGAACAGAGAACACTGAAGAAGGGATTACATACTGTTTTCTATTTTCGCTCAGCAAGTGTCTTGGATCCCCTTCTCTCTGCTGGCAAGTGCTGGCCATGGCTGTGCCCTCTTGCAGCCCACAGTCTGGTTTAGAGGCAGGGGGATGATTTGGGCTGGAGTAGACAGAAACCCAAGTGCTTTGTGGGCACAGATGATGCAGCCTCCGAGGATGGTGATCCTTGAGTTGAAGCTTAAAGGCTGAACAGGATTTGGGGCAGGCTGTGGAAAGGCTGGGGGGGTGGAGGGAGAGCAGTGATGGGTGCAAGGGTCAGTGGTCTTCCTCACCGAGGCCAACACCATCCCTGATCACTGACTTAGCACTCTTTTCCTCCTGAGAACAGAAGCAAGAGTGGGAAAAGAGGCCAGAGTCCCTGGATGGACTGATGGTGGTCACCCCAGCAGGTAACAAATCACCGATTTAAGGCAGAATGGGAGGGCAAGAGTGCCAGGCTCCAGGGCTTTGTGGAGCACTTTCCGAGGCTGGAAGGTGGCGAGGCAAGATCTGACAGAGAAGGAAGGGATGTGGCAGCCCCTGGGGGTTCACGCTGACCAGATGGTTTTCATCATGGGGAGAGAGGAGAAGAGAGCGGGGTTAAATGCTAGTTCTGCTGTGCACTGCCTCGGGAACTGCAGCCAAGTCACCCTGCTTCTCTGAACCTCAGTTTTGTTATTAGAAGTGACTGCTTTTAGGGTTCTCTGAAAAGACTGTTGCAAGAGTTGAGTGAGGTGGTATACAGGGCACTCAGCCAGGGCCCCTGGTGAGGCGGATGCACACACTTGGTGACTAGCAGAGCCTCACGTGCCATATGAAGGGCAGCCCCTGTGCCGCCATAGGAGCCAGTGAAGGAAGAGCCCGGATGATATCGGTCATGGGCAGTGGAGGGGGGCCTGTAGCCTGGATCCCCACATCCTGTATAGCTAGCTCTGTAGGGAGCGTTAGTGGAGGCAGCTTCCGTTCACCCTTAGATGTGGGTCAGAGGGGACACTGAGACCCACAGTCCTGTCCCTCATTACTGCTCTACACAAGCATTGACTCAGAGCAGGGGGTGTTCATATCCCCATCTGAGAGGTGGCTGCTTAGTCCCACCTTTCCCCAACGCCACACTAGCACTTATCCTGTGGTGGGTGGGCCGAGGCCTCTGGTGCCAGGAATCCACAGTGAGGCTGGGGCCTTTTGGGAATGGGCTGAGGGAAGCTGAAAACCGGGATGAGCCTGGAGCCATGATAACAAGCCATCCCACGTGGGTACCATGGTGTTCCGCTCAGATTGCCTCTCCAGGGCTGACACCCTCATCCCTCAGCTGCTGGGAGTATCACCGCTGATGGCCCACAGCCATGTCCCCACTGAGCCCTGCTCTCTACAGCGGGGGCTCTCTCTAGCCCCTCCTAGGGACAGCCCATGGGCCAATGGCTGGCTGGTGTGGGGACACGAAGGCCCAGCCAGCAGGATCAGCTGAGGCCTCAGTTGCAGATTGAACTGTGTGGGGGTCAGCTTCTCCCTCTGCCCAGTCCTGCATTCCCCACTTCCTATTCATGTCTCATTCAGGGGCACCCCCAGTAGGACTTCCGCACACAGTTCTCTGTCTCAGAGTGCTTTTAGGGAGTCTAATCTAAGACAATTGGTACCCAGGATGGTCCTGAGAATGAGGCTCTAAAAGGTGATCACTCACCAGCCAGCCGGCCATGGGGATCCCATTGTGGATGGGAGGTGAGCCCGGGCAGCCCCTGGTGTGCTGTGGAAGTGCAGTTGCTACAACTTACCTTGGTGAACTGGGACGAGATGCTGATGGGAGCAGCTATAGGCTGCTGTGTCATCTCTGGCATTTGAGGGGAAGAGAGAACTGGCAACTATGAGCCCTGCAGAATGAGGTGGCTGTTGCTGAGCTCATTGATTTGTTGAGGACAGAGAATGGTGGGCTCTGGGTAACAAATCACCAATTTAAGGCAGAATGGGAGAGCAAGAGTGCCTGGCTGGCATTGTTTAAGGAAACAGTGATCTTATGCAGAAGACCAGACTTAAATGGGAGAGTAGCAGGATTTGGGGGGATGCGTTCACAGCTCCAGCGAGCCTCAAGTAACAAGTCTAAGGCACTTGAGATGGGGATTGTCTGGGTACATACACTTGAAAATCTTGAACTCCCAGGCAAAGGTAGCCAGATCCCCATTACTGGAAGACAGTAGTCCTCTCTCCACCTCACCACCTGTTTGAAGATCACACAAAGGCCTCAAATAAAACAAGGCAGGTGCTTTATAAGACAATGCTTATTGCTGAGTAGTATTCCTTGGTGTAGATAATCACGATGTGTTTATCCAGTGACATTTGGGTTGTTTCTGGGTTTTGTCTATTACAAATAAAGCTGCTTTGAACCCTCATATACAAAAGAAAGAAAGAAAGAAAGAAAGAAGGAAAGAAAGAAAGAAAAGAAAAGAAAAAAAAGACAATGCTTAGCTCCATTGGGATTTATTCTCATTTCCCTTCCTGGCAACTAGACCAATAGCAAGGATCAAATCCCAGAGGAGCACACTAGGGAGGCACTGGCCTGCTGAGGAGGGCAGGCTCTGCCTAATTTGTTATATGAGTGGAAGGAGTTAGGAGGGTGCACATGGGGTTGGATCAAGGTGCTGTATCAAGGGAGGCAGAATATAAAGCTGGAGAGTTTATTGATATAGCAGCACATACAGGATTTAGCATCCTGGCAAGAACCCCAGGAGACTGTGTTAATATGCTGCTGGGATAGCTTTTGGAAACTTGGCAAAAGGGACGGCCCACACAAAGTGAAGTAGACACGACAGACGGCTGTGGCAGACAGGGGGGAAGGGATCAAAGGCCTAGAGAGTAGGGTGGATGTACTGTGTCAGGTTGGGAAAAGTCAGCTGTGTCCCACAGGAGGGCCAAGAGGACATTTTATTTACCCAAGTGATAAGGAATGTGTTGAGGGGGGCATCGGCATCACTGAGAAGCTCAGTGGACCAAGACTAACATTAGTAAGAAATGCTGTTACAGTACCAGACTCCCTCATAACAATGGGAAGTGAGAGGATCTCAAATGCAGAGGCCAAACGGCAGTGCTTAAGTCTCAGAAACAAGGTGGGCATAACTATCGAGACTAACAGTGAAGTCTAAGTGGAGCAGGAGGGTCCCACCTGTGTAATACCTCATACAGAGTTGGTTCAAGGACCACGGTCTTCCTTACAAGACAGACGGGCAGCCCACAAGGGGAGGCTGGGTTTCAACGAGGAAGGATTGTGCAACTCGGAAGCATTGTACTCAGTAAGAATTATCCCAGATCTTTCCCAAAGTTGCATATGCTCATTTACTCAGGTAACCATGCACTGGAGAAAACACTCAGATTTTTTCCAAAATCTGAAAAAATTTTTAGACTTTTCACTGAGTCTGATCTGACACTGATATCCAGAGACCCAAAGTGCCATCATGGCTTCCCTAGAATGGGAGCATATGAAGTCCATGCATAAATGGGTCTTGGCCCAGATCTAGCTCATAGAGGGTCCACTGAACCCATGGATCACCAGATGGTCATTGCCCCAGGCCCCAAATGTACAATTAGAATGGACTTGCTGGGAGTTTGCAGAACCTCCACATTAGTTTCTTGACCTGAGGGGTACGAATGATTTTAGTGGGAAAAGCCAAGTGGAAAGTTCTTAAACTGCCATCCTCTCCTGTCAAGATAGTACATAAAATGGTAGATGAGGCATTACCTCAGGAGGGTTGGCATTCATGCTACGCTCAAAGACTTAAAGGATGTCATAACCCTATTTAATTCATCAGTCTGGTATCTATAGCACCTTGTTGGATTCTGATGGACAACAGTGGATTACCCCATACTTAATCAATGGTAAACTGACCTGGCCAAGTAGCTGTTCAACCTAGCCTGTTGATACTGGACAGGCCTGACTGGGTAACATAAACTCAGACACATCACAGAGCAGCAGGACACCATAATCCCGAGGCAGGGACAGCAGATACTCAGCAGAGGCACTTGGATGTTATAATCTCGAAACACGTAGCACATGCATACCTACAGCAGACCACTTTCAGTGCTTACATGACAAAAAAATCCCAATTATCTTCACTCACATGTTGATTCCTAAAAAGGGGTAGAAACAACTCTCAGTCTGTTGGCTTTGATAAAGCTTCCCTATTTCTTTCCTTGCACTTCATTTCCAAGAGTTTACCTACAATTCGTGCTGGATCACATTCCCTGTTTGGCAGTAAAACCTTTTCACTCAGCCACCGAATTTTGGTCTTGAATAGTCTTTATTTTAACACCAAGAAGTAGCCCCACTGCAGCTGCCTAACCCGCAGGTGATATGCACATCAATCCGGCAGTCATGTCCTTTTCCATACCCATTGTGAAGCAGGAGCGGAATCAGTCTGGATTCACATGGGACAGACAGCAGTATACATTTACAGTCTTGCTCCAGGACGATGTCATTTCTCTTACGTTATGTTACAATATAGTGTGAAGGACCTGGACTCTCTGGATATTCTGATGAATGTCACATTTGTTCACTAGATTGATGACAGGTTAATTGAACTGGATGAGCAAGAAATGGCAGGTACATTGGAGGTGTTGGCATGATGTGTGTTCTCTGTGTTTGGAGATAAATCCTATGAAGACGTAAGGACTTCTTTTCTTCCTCCCTTCCCCCCTTCCCTCCTCCCTCCCCTCCTTCCCTCCTCCCTTCCTCCTTTCTTTTTTTTTATTTAAATTCAATTAATTAACATATAGTATATTATTAGTTTCCGAGGTACAGGTCAGTGATTCATCAGTCTTATATAACACCCAGGGCTCATTACATCACATGCCCTCCTTAATGTCCATCACCTAATTACCCCATCCTCCCACCTCCCCTCCAGCACCCTCAGTTTGTTTCCTATGATTAAGAGTCTCTTATGGTTTGTCTCCCTCTCTGATTTCGTCTGACACAAGGACTTCTATATCTGTGGGTATTTTATGGATCCAGTGGTCAGAAGCATGTCCTTTGGAATAACCCTTCCAAAGGACAATTATTGTACCTTGCACATTCCTGCAAAAGCAGTACAGTGCTTGGTAGGCTTCTGTGGGTTCTGGAGGTAGCAAACACTGCATTTGGGAATACTAGCCTGATACATTTATGGGGGATAAGGAGAGTTGACAGCTTTTAGGGGGCTTAGTGTGTGAAAGGGCTTTACAGCAGGCCCAGGCTGCGGTGTAAGGAGTCTGCCAGTTGGAGCACATGAACTGGTAGACCCTCTGGAGCGAACAGTTGGGCAGTCAGTGACAGAGGCTGCTTGATGCAAAATGGCCAAACAAGTCTGCCACTTTGTTGTTTGGGGACTCTTTGGTGGCACCCTGAGCCTGACAGGGATAATGAGCCAGGGCCCATGCCTTGGTAGGCAGCGCTCAGGGCTGATCCCAGATCCCATCAATGCTTTTGTTCAGATCCCCTTGAGAAGTTCACCCAAGTGAAGACAAACTGTTTGCAGCCCTTTGTTAGTGGTTCGAAATACCTCTGTAAGGGAGGTGCAGCAAGGACTTGCATTCCCACTTAGTAGGTAAGAGAACTGAGGCATAACTGACTTGTAACATAAAGATGTTAAGGGTCTTGTTAAGAGTCATCCAGTAAGTCATTTACTTATCCATTCGGCAGTTATTTACTGAGCACCTTTGGGAACCAACACTCTGACACCAAGATATCTTGGCAAAGAAGACCTGTCCCTGTTCTCAAAGAACGCGGTTGGGAGTGGGTGTAAGAGGAACGGAAAGTGGAGTTAACCGGTAAATCCAGCACTGTGGAATAAATGTTAGCAGAGGTGTAAGTACAAGGTGTCATCCACAAGTGCTGGGGAACCTGGCAGCCTGGCGGGGTAGAGAGAGGAAAGAGAGAAACAGAGCAGAGCAGGGGGCCTCAACGCTGTTCGGAGTGGCTGGAGCCAGGGTGGGGGATCCAGGAGGGGTTGCGAGGACAGTCCTTCAGGTTCCAGACTCCTTCCCTGTCACTAGCTCGTGTTCCCAGGGCAGCTGTCCCCAGAGCTGGCACAGTGGGTGAGGCCCCGGGCCATTTCATTAGGGAGGTTTGTTTCCAGATTCATCCCCTAAGCCCTATTAAGTCTCTTACTTAGTGGGGAAGCAGCAAATCAAGATGACATTTGAAAAGTAGTGGCCCAGCCTGTTCCTGGAGGAACAGCTAAATCCTCACCCATATTAAATACCTTCTCCTCAGCAGCAGCGGCTGGGCCATTTAGGAAAATTAAAAGGAGAAAGATGAACAGAGAGTGGGGAGATTAGAAACAAGTGTAATAGTGTTTCCAGCCCTATGGCAATGAAGAGACCTCACATATGGCCTTTACACTTTATCCTTCTCTTGGCTTATTCAGAGGGCTGGTCATTATGAAAGTGGTTTTGCAAAGAGGTGCTCGGATTTCCAGCTCTCTGTCGTTAGGCCAGCCGGTTACCTGGCTGCTGGCTGGCCCAAGCTGGTGTGTCTCGCAGCACACGTGCTGGACTTTGCATTAGAAAAATCACCCTGTAGAGAGATTTCTATAAGGCAGCAGAACTCAGGGTTTGTCTTGACTCAAGTAAGACCAATGCACAGCAAAGGAACTGGCCACAGGGGAAGGAGGGTTCAAACGGTGGTAAATTAAGAGAACAGTGACATACCATTTTTTAAATAAAGATTTTATTTATTTATTTGTGTGAGAGAGAGCACAAAGCAGGGGGAGCAGCAGGCAGAGAGGGAGAAGCAGGCTTCTCTGGAGCAGGGAGCCCAATGCGGTACTCGATCCCAGGACCCTGGGAGCATGACCTGAGCCGAAGGCAGACGCTTAACCGACTGAGCCACCCAGGCATCCCTGACATACCATTTTTAACCCGTTGGATGAACACAGGTTAAGAAAAGAGAAAACTTGAACACTACTGAGGAGATTGTGAAAAAGGCGTGCTGTGCCTTTCTGGTGGAAGTATAAAGTGATGTCAGCTTTTTGGAGAGCACTTGGGCTAAATGCATCAGGATTTTAAATATGCATTAAGAATTCAAAGAATGTTGGAGTAGTTGGTATAATAATTCTACTTGTAAAAAATAGGTCCTAAGGAAATATCAGAAATCTGGACAGAATATGAGGCAGGAATGTGTTCCTTGCAATGTAATTTCTAGCATTAAAAAAGACATACCTGAATGCCTCACAATAACAGATTACTTACGTCAAAAATGGTAGATCCGTAAGAAGTGGTAGTTAGTTGTTTCAAATGATCTTTATGAAAGATGAGCTTGTATGAAAATATTAAGTTAGAAAGGATACAAAATATTTTATATACTATAAATTTTCAACTCTCCGTCTTTCACAGACAGCGCTCCCCCTCCCAACACTAACTCTGTCTTCATAGACCTCCATTTAACTGACCACTCAGTTGAACTGACTAGTTGGATTAGCTGAGATGCTCGCTATTTTTTTCTGTAAACAAAGCAGCTGACAACCAGGGCCCTAGGAAAGATAGTGGTAAACCATGTTCTCATTTCTACTTCCCCAGCTTAGCTCTGTGCTTACCAAGAGTCTCCTCTGTTTATTATTCTCATAATACTCTGCAAAATTTGATTTGATAATATATTATTGAGGATTTCTGCTTCTATATTCAAAAGTGTGCTTGACCCATTTGTGTGTGTGTGTGGAGGGGCAGTTTTGTGTAAGGGTAAAGGCTAGATTTGTAAAAGGAACTGAGAAGTTTTCTTACTCTGCTCTGATTGGATAGTCTGAGCATAATCTGTTTGCTGAAGGCTGGGCACAATTTGCCTCTGCATAGCATCTTAACAATAGGCTTTTTTTTGGGAGGGGGGGTGGGTGGATAGATCGTTGACTGTCTTTCCTCTGTCTTCTATGGTTATTTGTCTCTTAATAACTTTTACATTTTCTTGAGCCGACTTTGCAGTTATAATTTACTAGAAAAACAACACTCTTAATTTAATTTTTATTTTTTAATTATATTATTTTGTATATTCTCCTATGGTAGAGTATATTCATTGTCAGAAAATGTGATTTTAAATTCTAATAATAAAATATCGATTTTTAATAAGCATATACTGTGTCAGGCACCACACATGTTCTTATTTACTCTGCGCGAGAGCCCAATGGTGTAAGGACTATTATCATCCCTACTTTACAGATGAAAAAACTAGGGATGATAAGTGTCCAAGACCATGCAATTTGTAAGTGGTGGAGCTGGGATTGAACCTTCATTTGTCTGATTCTGAGCCTAAGTTCTTACCCACTAGGCTATACTCTTGAAACAAATATGGACAAATGGACAACAGACAAACCAAATCATGTGCCACAGTGTGATCATCTGCAGTTTAAGTAATTTGCTCCTGCTCAAGCTCAGGCTCTGGAAATTTTTGCATAGTCTTTCTTAGCCTGTTTCCTGAGCAAGAGCTGCTTGGGGCCTTTGCGAGCTGCAATGTTACATGGACACTTCATGTTTCCACCATTGTTTTTTTTTTTT
>NW_028065611.1:0-8124 GCF_054177405.1 Leptonychotes weddellii
TATTCCATTGTATATATATACCACATCTTCTTTATCCATTCATCTGTCAATGGACATCTTGGCTCTTTCCACAGTTTGGCTATTGTGGACATTGCTGCTATAAACATCGGGGTGCACATACCCCTTTGGATCCCTACGTAGAAAACATTATCTTAACAAAAATAACTAAGATAACAAGGGTCAATAATTTCTTTAAAAGCACCTATGTTTATATTTAGGAGAGTTACAGTACTTAAAGATGGTACAAGAATCAAAATTGCTTTTCAAAAGAATGTGTTTCCTAGGGGCACCTGGGTGTCTCAGTCAGTTAAGCGTCTGCCTTCCACTCAGGTTATGATCCCAGGGTCCTGGGATTGAGCCCCTGTTTAGTGGAGAGCCTGCTTCTTCCTCTCCCTCTACCCCTTCCCCACTCGTGCTCTCTCTCTCACTCTTGCTTCTATCTCAAATAAATAAAAATCTTAAAAAAAAAAAGAATGTGTTTTCTATATTACTGTAGTGAGACAAAAAGATATGCCCACATTCTAATCCCCAGAATCTGTGACTCCTTTATATAGCAAAAGATGTGATTAAGTTAAAGATCTTAAGAGGAGGTACTTATTCTGGATTATCTGGGTGAGCTTTGAATGCAATCGCCTTGCGAAAGAGACAAAGAGATGTAGAGGGAGTTTACAGACACAAAGAGGGGAAGGCAATGTAAAAATGCAATGGAGGGAGATGCCGCCCAGGAATGCTAATAGCCATTATTAGAAGCTGGTGGAGTCAAGGAAGAGATTGTGTCCTAGAGCCTCCAGAGGGAGTGTGGCCCTGCCAACACTTTGATTTTGGACTTCCGTACTCCAGAACTCTGAGAGATAACTTTTCGTTGTTTTAAGACAGCCAGTTTATGATAATTTGTTATGGCAGCCCTAGGAAACTGATACAATTATCCTTACACAACCTTATTGTTTTCTCTTTGCCTCCTACATGAGTTTCACATTCCCCATGGAGTTTCCAATTATTGAGATACTGTCTGAAGAAGGAGCATAAGATTGTGAGCTCACAAGGAAAGCAGAAGAGCCAGCAGTCTTATTCCCTAACATTGTACCATACTTGGCTACAGCTATGCGATATGTGCACATTAATGATCACCAATGGCTAGAAGATGCCGTAAACTTTAGTCCAAGTTTTGCCTTTGACCATTCGATTCTCTTCAAGGAGAATCAAGTCATAGGGTTAAGAATGGAACCATGAAGTTCAGTTTTATACATTTATTTCTGCTTCTTTCCTTAAAGTTAGAGCCAAGTGATGATCCTGGAGCAAAAGGTCCCTCTCCCCCAACAGAGGTAGTGATGGAGGAGGAGGTCCTTGAACAAAGATGACCGTGGTGGTGATGATGGTTTACCATTTATTCCAGGTAAAGGAATTGGAAGAGGAGGAACAACTCCTTTGGGTAGGGGTGGCACTGGTAGAGATGAGGGTGGGCATGGCCCTCTATCTGCCTATAGAGGCAGTAGAAGAGGTCCTGAAATTTATGAGTAGCTGGACAGCCAATGTTCCTTAATAGAAATAATCTAATGTTGAAATGCTTGCAGTAAAATATGCAACAGACATTTGTGGGTTTTTTTAGAGATGATACACTACTTATTAATTTACCAATCTTCAAGGACTTAGTACCTGAAAGAGACTTGTACAGATATTTAATAAGCATTTTTAACTCTACACAATGAGGGTCCTTCTGCTAACACTCTAATGCTAGAAGAGTTGGCATCCTCATCTAAAACTTTGTGAAACAGTACTCCAAAATAATGAGAAATTAGATTTCATGGTGAACATATGCAAAGAAGTATTCTATCTGGCCTGGGCCTGTTAGACTAGTTTGTTCAAATATGGATAATACAAGGTTATGGTTTGATCCCCTTGGGAGCTAATTAGCTTTACACAAAGAGTCTGTCTCAGAGTACCAATGGTCTAGCTATCTTATAACAACGCAAGCGACATCCATTTGTATAGTAATATATGCTTATCAAAGTTTTTACATCTATGATCCCTTTTGAGCCTTATTATAACCTTTTGATATAGGTAGGGCAAGTAGTTTTATCTCACCACTTATAGGTGAGACACTGAGACTCCAAAAGCCTAAGTGATTGGACAAAGGTCACAAATTTAGTGTGAAACATGATTAGGACTTGAATGAAGTTCTTCACACACCTAATTGAGCTCCCTCTCTATTATAGCAGACTACCTCCTCATGCCTGCAAGTCATTTGTCATGAGCTGAAGACAGAACCTAGGTGAATGTCCTAATATGGAGAGTGAAAAAAGGGAGAGTAACCAACTTCTTAGAGGGGAAAAAAAAAAAGCAAAGTAGGATAGAAAAAAATTTGTCAAATATTACAGATACAGTAAAGAAAAGTGAGGCTAAGAAAAGGCCACCAGATTGGGTCACTTGGAGTTCACTGTAGAGTTTTTTGTTAAGTTTTCAGTAGAATGGTAGAAACCGACCAATTCAAGCAACAAACACCTATTGAGGATCCACTATGTTAAGATACAATCTTCACATTCTGAATATTCCCTCCAAATATGAGCTGTCTTGAGGAGAGTACTTAATCAGTTGTAAAGTGTAGACCACCTAACAAGGATTTTAAGTATCATGAAAACTTTCCTCAAAGAGAATGTAGGTGGGAATATAAAGTTGACAGGTTTTGAAATGATGGTAGTCAAGATTATAGAGGTCTACAAAAGTTTTGGGGATCATTAAAATAATTGAAGATTTTCTTCATGAAAGGAAATGTCCTGATGGTTAATTTTATGTGTCAACATGACTGGGCAACAGGGTGCCCAGATATCTGGCTAAACATTATTCTGGGTGTTTCTGTGAAGGTGTTATTGGATGAGATTAATATTTGAATTGGTAAATTGAGTAACACAGATTGCCCTCCCTAATGGGAGCAGGCCTAACCCAATCAATTGAAGGCCTAAGTATAACAAAAGTGCTGGTCTTCCAACCAGTAAGAAAGCATTCTTACTGCCTAACTGCCTTTGAACTGAGACACTGGCATTTTTCCTGAGTCCATTTAGGACTCAAGCTCAAACATTGGCTCTTCCTGGGTTTCAATCATGCTGGCCTTCCAACCAGAACGACATCATTGGTTTTCATGATTCTAAGGCTTAGATCAGATTAGATCAGATTAGATCAGATCTAAAGCAATGGCTCTCCTATGCCTGCAGTTTGCCAACTCACCTTGTAGATCTTGAAACTGGCTGCTACCATAATCATGTGAGCTACTTTGTTACATTATGTATATTATATTATATATTATATATGTTATATATAAAGTATATATACAAATTTATATAAAATATATGCATATTTACATATAAGTGTATGTTATATATTATATATAAAATATAGTCATATTTATATATGAATATATTATGTATATATAATATATACATGTGTGTATGTGTAATATATACATAAAATCTCTGTCCTGTTGGTTCTGTTTCTCCAGAACCCAGAGTCATATAAAAGTGGACCCAATTTTTCAAATTAGAATGAAAATTTTCTCTCAAAAATAATTTTGCTTGTATAATATATTCTATCACAAAATATGTAGAGAAGCTTAAGAAACTAATGTTTTAGTCTTTTCTACACATGGAAATGATTTGTCTTGGGAAATCAAATTTGTAGAGTTATTTAAACTAAAATTTTAATTTATGAGAAAGTCTGTTTCTGGTCCTATTTTCCTTCTATTTAACTAGATATTTTCCAAATTATAACTCATCTTGACATGATACAATATATATGTAGTTTTATTACCTGTGTTCAGTTTTGCTGGAATTCTGTTTTAAGCTCTTTGATCTTTTCTTCTGGCATCTTGTTTTGAGCTTGGGTTCAGACGATGAATTTTTCCTTTATCTACAATGATCATCACCATAAATGCACATTTAATAATACAGCTTCCAGAAAGCTTTAAACAATATTATGTATTAAATAAATGGAACACCCTTTGCTTCTTTAATTCCCGGGCCTTCACTCATGACTATTTTCATGACAATTAAATACCCCTCTGTCGGGGTGGGGCTAGTGCTGGTGGTAGTAATGATGAACTATGCTCTCAAACTAAGGCAAACAAAAGCATTTGTACTCCTGAAAAAAAATACTATAAAACATTTTTTAAATGTGTGAGCCACGTTTTTCTTCATATATCATGGGCATTTTTTGTTTTGCTATTCAAAATTAGATCTTAATAATTTTATCCTAAATGGGGAAAAATCAAGAACTTTTTCTCCACAGTCAGGAACAAGACTGGGGTGTTCACTCGCCCCACTTTTATTCGACATAGCACTGGAAGTCCAAGCCACAACAATCAGACAACAAAAAGAAATAAAAGGCATCCAAACTGGCAAGGAAGAAGTAAAACTTTCACTATTTGTGGATGACATGATACTCTCTATAGAAAACCCAAAAGACTCTGCCAAAAATGAAGGGGGGGAAATCGGAGGGGGAGACTATGGACTCTGAGAAACAAACTGAGGGTTCTGGGGGGGGATGGGTTAGCCTGGTGATGGGTATTAAAGAGGGCACGTTCTGCATGGAGCACTGGGTGTTATATGCAAACAATGAATCATGGAACGCTACATCAAAAACTAATGATGTGATGTATGGGGATTAACATAACATAACGAAATAAAATTTAAAAAAAAATTTTTTAATGTGGCATTACAAAAAAAAAGAAAAAAAGACTCCACCAAAAAACCGCTAGAATTGATCAGCAAATTCAGTAAAGTCACAGGATACAAAATCAATGTACAAAAATCTGTCACACTTCTATACACCAATAATGAAGCAGCAGAAAGAGAAATTAAGAAAACAATCCTATTTACAATTGCACCAAAAACCATAAGATACCAAGAAATAAACCTAACCAAAGAGGTGAAAGATCTGTACTCTGAAAACTATAAAACACTGATGAAAGAAATTGAAGAAGACACAAAGAAATGGAAAGATATTCCATGCTCATGGATTGGAAGAACAAATATTGTTAAAATGTCTATACTACCCAAAGCAATTTATACATTTAATGCAATCCCTATCAAAATACCACCAGCAGCATTTTTCACAGAGGTAGAACAAACAATCCTAAAATTTGTACAGAACTATAAAAGACCCCAAATAACCAAAGCAATCATGAAAAAAGAAAAGCAAAGCTGGAGGCATCACAATTGCACACTTCAAATTAGATTACAAAGCTGTAGTGATCAAAACAGCACGGTACTGGCACAAAAATAGACACATAGATCAATAGAATAGAATAGAAAACCCAGAAGTGAACCCACAATTATATGGTCAATTAATTTTCAATAAAGGAGGCAAGAATATACACTGGGGAAAAGGACAGTCTCTTCAACAAATGGTGCTGGGAAAACTGGACAGCTACATGCAAAAGAATGAAACTGGACCACTTTCTTACACCATATACAAATATAAATTCAAAATGGATTAAAGACCTAAATGTGAGACCTGAAACTATAGAAATCCTAGAAGAGAACACAGGCAGTAACTTCTTTGACATTGGCTGTAGCAACTTCTTTCTAGATATGACTCCTGAGGCAAGGGAAAGAAGAACAAAAATAATTTATACTGTTTTTTAATGTTATACACCATATATTTAAGTTTAATAAATTAGAAAATGAAGTATAAAAATAAGATGTCAGATAGTTCAACTTCTTAAATATATTTAATCTTGAAATGAGATCGCACTTCTAGAACATTCAAGTTGATTCACATTAATACAAATTAGAATCTTTCTACTGCATCCTTAATTGCTTAGCATTCTAAAAGATGTGCTCCACCAAATCAGACAGTAGAATGATACACATCATAAAGGTATTCTCCTTGAGACAGTAAATCAAAATACTTGTATAAAATGTTACGAGGGAATGTGAGAGGTTAAAATATGGTACTAATCCAGAGAGATCATCTAAATGGTGGACATTCTTCTGCTGTGTCCTGCCACAACCCCTACCTCAGTCAGGCCTCTAAACAAGACCAAACAAACCTATTTAGTGTGAACTCTGGTTGGTCCAGCTAAAGAAACGCCATATTTACATTTTATTTCCCCTTTGTTGCAATGTCACCTCAAATCATTTTAGAAGGCTATACAACAATGCTACTCCTGTTTCTAAAAGTGATATATCTTCTTGTCTGGAATTGTCTTTAGCTTAAATGGAACAATAAGGACTTTCACTGTTAATCAGTATTCATTCTCAGAGTATATTTTACCTTTAGAAATTACAAAAGGCATTCAGATCCAAGTCTGAAGGAAGAGTGCGTGAACAATCTGGATAATAATAATGGTTAGGGTCAAACCTAAAATACTACTTATTAATTGTTTTCTCCATTCGTATCTGAGTCCTGGAAAACGTCCCACAGTGGCTAATCTGAATCTCTAGTATCTTTAAATTTCAATCCCTCCCCAAAGACTTTGATCAATCAATGATCTGATACTCTATTTTTTTTTAAGTAATCTCTACACCCAGCGTGGGGCTTAAACTCTCGACCCTGAGATCGAGAGTTACATGCTCTACCTACTGAGCCAGCCAGGCTCATACTCTTTACGAATCTTTCACTGAAAGATATGAACTTGTTTGACTTCACTACTCTCCATGTTAAGATTTCTCTGAATCCAGGGGCACCTGGCTGGCTCAGTCGGAAGAGCATGGGAGTTCAAGCCCTATGCTGGGTATAGAGATTACTAAAAAAAAAAATTATACTTTAAGATTTCTCTGAATCCACACTCCCATCCCTTCTCCTAAAATCAGCTTCTCTTTGTGTGCTTCTGAGCATGTGCCTACACAAGATAATGTCCACAATTTCCTTCTGTAAATGGCTCATTGCTGCATGTGCAGAGAGTCATGTGATCTCTCTGCTTATAATTTTATTTATTTATTTATCTTATTTATTTTATTTTTTTGACAGAGAGAGACACAGTGAGAGAGGGAACACAAGCAGGGGGAGTGGGAGAGGGAGAAGCAGGCTTCCCGCAGAGCAGGGAGCCCGATGCAGGGCTCGATCCCAGGACCCTGGGATCATGACCTGAGCCGAAGGCAGACGCTTAACCAACTGAGCCACTCAGGTGCCCCACTCTCTGCTTGTAATTTAAAGTTAACCCCACTTAGAATTCAAATCACACAAGTCTAAAGTATGTGAGCGGGAAGATGCCTTCTTAGAAGTCCACTAATCTTATCCTCTACTTCTAACAATGAAGAAGCCAAGACCCAAGGAGTGTGACTTACTTAAAGCCACAGCCAGTTAGGAGCAAAGCTGAGATCAGATCTTACTGCTTATCATTCTACAGCTGAGTTTCAAGGGTGTTAGAACTTACCAGATAGGTTAATATTTCCAATCCCCCAGGCTCACGATCTCTCATGATCATCGTAATGAACCATTAGAGAGACTGAGTGTATGTGGACACAGTGCTAACCAGGTATTAACAGAGGAAGTTCTGTGCGAGGCCTACTTTGAAAAAGGAGCCTATGTGCTGAAGGGGGTAGCACAGAATCAAAGTACAACTGAGCTGACTTTACTTACCTATCAGAAGTGTGACGTCAGTGTCTGCTCCTCGTCTAAGCTTGAACTCTGTGTCCACACCACAGCAAGGGCAGCACGTACTGTCGATCACACTCTTTGGTTTTCTTCAAAACCGTGAGCTGAAAAGGAAAGAAATTATTTTTGATTACCCTTGCTGCGGATACAAATCAATTTCTCTAAGTAAAGATTCTGCATGAGAAAGAGAAAAATACACCAGTCTTTTACTAGCCCTGTAACAGGAACCCTTCCAGCCACCGCACACCCTTGGGAGAAATAAGCCTAGACTTAAAGATGGTCTGGGCTTTATATGCTGCAAACCCTTTGTGATGTCATCAGCTGTGACCATTTGGTGACCTCACACTGTAATTTGCTGGGATTCAGTGGCCAGAGATACTGATCAACCTTTCTGCTTACTTAAGCTACTGTCCCTGAGGTTAATGAAATAAATATCCTGTTAGCCCTATATCCACGGATATAGAAATGTTCCCCACTTGCTACTTAATGATTCCAATGAGGGATGAATATCCTGGCACTAGGTGGCAAGGGACAGTT
>NW_028065612.1:0-388 GCF_054177405.1 Leptonychotes weddellii
TGGGTCTGAAACCAAATCTTAGTGTGACCTGTTTACTGAAACGTGAACCACCTGAAGTTTGAGAATACTCGCCAAACACACCTGATGATTCAGTCTAATCAAGTAACTGAAACTACATATATTTAAAAGCTTTTGACAGGCTCAAACCTCAAATAGCAAAACAAATCACAGACCAAACTTGAATGAAAATAATATTCCTTTACAGTGAATTGACTGAGGAAAGCACAATAGAAATGTGATTATAAATGCTTTTTTTCAAAGTCAACATTATAATATGGTGAGCTTTAAAACAATCAAGACTGCAATTATTTTTCCAAGATCCTTTCGATGTGTGTGTTTTGTGCGGAAGGAGGAAGTTAGGGGTTCAGAGTTATAATGAAAAAGAAAA
>NW_028065613.1:0-388 GCF_054177405.1 Leptonychotes weddellii
TAACGGATACATACAGAACGTGCTATCCATCAAAAACAGAGACAAACCAAAAAACAGACTTAACTGTAGAGAGCACACTGATGGTTACCAGGTGGGAGGTGGGTGGAGGGATGGGTGAAACAGTTGATGGGAATTAAAGAGTACACTTACCATGATGAGCACTGAGTAATGCACAGAAGTGTTGAATCATTTTTTTTTTAAAGATTTTTTTATTTATTTATTTGAGAGAGAGAATGAGAGAGAGAGCACATGAGAGGGGGGAGGGTCAGAGGGAGAAGCAGACTCCCCGCCAAGCAGGGAGCCCGATGCGGGACTCGATCCAGGGACTCCAGGATCATGACCTGAGGCGAAGGCAGTCGCTTAACCAACTGAGCCACCCAGGCGCCCA
>NW_028065614.1:0-388 GCF_054177405.1 Leptonychotes weddellii
AATGGAGAATCCATAACTTTGCCATGTACAAAGAGAAAACAACTTAGAGAAATAATAATAATTTTCCACCTGTAATATCAACAAGATATGAAATATTTGGAATCTCAACAAATAACATTTTAAAACCTGAGTAGAAAAAAATGTGAAAAAATGGGCAGATAAACTTTATTCTTAGATAGGAATACAACATTTTTTTTTTAAAGATTTTATTTATTTATTTGACAGAGAGAGACACAGCGAGAGAGGGAACACAAGCAGGGGGAGTGGGAGAGGGAGAAGCAGGCTCCCCGCAGAGCAGGGAGCCCGATGCGGGACTCGATCCCAGGACACTGGGATCATGACCTGAGCTGAAGGCAGTCGCTTAACCAACTGAGCCACCCAGGCGCCC
>NW_028065615.1:0-388 GCF_054177405.1 Leptonychotes weddellii
ATCATGACCTGAGCCGAAGGCAGACGCTTAACGACTGAGCCACCCAGGCACCCCAAAAAGTGTTTTTTTTTTTAATTGAGGTATAATTGACAATATAACATTAGTTTCAGGTATACAACATAATAATTCTACTGTTTGTGTATATTGTGAAATAATCACAATAAGTAATTAACATCCATTGCCACACAAATTTTTTTTTTCTTGTGAGAACTTTTAAGACCTACTCTTTTAGCAACTTTCAGATATGCAATAGAGTATTATTATTATTTTTTTTAAAGATTTTATTTATTTGAGAGAGAGAGAATGAGAGACAGCATGAGAGGGAAGAAGGCAGAGGGGGAAGCAGACCCCCTGCTGAGCAGGGAGCCCGATGTGGGACTCGATCCCA
>NW_028065616.1:0-388 GCF_054177405.1 Leptonychotes weddellii
GATTACCTGAAAAATAGGTAAGCACATGCTAGGTCTAACAAGGGAAATGAATATTTTCTGTTTTGTGTTTCCTTTGTGTCAGGAACATGAAGATGACTCTTCTTCTGTGTTTGATGAATATTTTCAAGGACACCAGAAGGAATGAAGAATTTATCAGAGTAACTATATACGTGAAGCACTTGCTACTGAACCAGCAAAACATTCTTCTCTTAGAAGGATGCAATACTAGAAGGCTACCTGTTTTAATGAAAAAAAGCAATACTTGGCTCTTTATCAGCAGCATGCCTGAGTCAAATTCTAGTTATTTTGAAATGGCTGATGTTTCAAGTGGAATCTTTTAGTATTATTTAAACAACATCAATTTAGATTTTAAATGTTGAAATTGACA
>NW_028065617.1:0-388 GCF_054177405.1 Leptonychotes weddellii
AAGTACCAGGTATATTTTCTGTAGTTAAGCATTAAAACTAAATATGCTAATAAAATATTATTACTATACAATATGAATATTTCGGCACTGGGAAAGATGTGCAGGTTATTAGTTAAATCTTTACCTTTTACAGATAGACAAATAGAAGCACAGAGGTTAGTCATGGCTGTCCAAAGTTACTGGAGTTAAGGTAGCAATGGATGAGAATCCAGTCCTCCTAATTCTTCCAGCGGAGCTCTTTCTATTAAACTAAGCTTTTCCTATCTTCAGAACACTAATGATAATATGATTTAATTGAAAAATAGAAGCAATCAGAAACAAACATCCACACATACCTATAGCCTCTACCCAGTTGCCAGAATCTGCTCCTGCATAGGCCAGGTTCTCC
>NW_028065618.1:0-388 GCF_054177405.1 Leptonychotes weddellii
TCCCCACCTTCCTAACCCCCCACCCCTGGAATTGGCAATTCTCCAAATGTGAGCCAAATGACATTCATGAATTTGCCTGGAAATAAAATCTGTTCAAACTAAGGCGTTAATTGAAGCTGTTTCTGAGCAAGTCAGTGTCTTAGAATGAATCATATCAGTGTAAGAGAAAAAGAATCAATATAACGGTGCGGGAAATAGCGTTCTGAGGTCTGAGGCCACCTGTCCTGAGTCAGACGGGGGACTAGCTCAAACGCCGTAATCAGGATGAATGTAACCGTGCGTGTCCACCCCGGCCACCGCACACCCAGCGCTCCCAGCCCATCTGCTGACAGTCCCGGGGACGTCATCAGAGTTCTACGTCATAAAGAAAGGACGAACGATGAGCAGA
>NW_028065619.1:0-388 GCF_054177405.1 Leptonychotes weddellii
AACATATCCATCACTTCACATAGTTACCTTTCCTTTTGTTGTTGTAGTAAGAAGGCTTAATTAAGATAACTGGAAGTTTATATCTTTTGACCAACATCTCCCCATTTCCCCCACCTCCCAGCCCTTGGCAACCACCATCCTACTCTGTTTCTGTGAGTTCAGCTTTTTTAGATTCCACGTCAGTGAGTCTTTTTTTTTTAAGATTTTATTTATTTATTTGAGAGAGAGAGAATGAGAGACAGAGAGCACGAGAGGGAAGAGGGCAGAGGGAGAAGCAGACCCCCCGCTGAGCAGGGAGCCCGATGCGGGACTCGATCCCGGGACTCCAGGATCATGACCTGAGCCGAAGGCAGTCGCTTAACCAACTGAGCCACCCAGGCGCCCTCAG
>NW_028065620.1:0-388 GCF_054177405.1 Leptonychotes weddellii
CCTGGGTGGCTCAGTTGGTTAAGCGACTGCCTTCGGCTCAGGTCATGATCCTGGAGTCCCGGGATCGAGTCCCGCATCGGGCTCCCTGCTCGGCAGGGAGTCTGCTTCTCCCTCTGACCCTCCTCCCTCTCATGCTCTCTGTCTCTCATTCTCTCTGTCTCAAATAAATAAATAAAATCTTTAAAAAAAAAAAAATCTTTTGAGGGGCGCCTGGGTGGCTCAGTCGTTAAGTGTCTGCCTTCGGCTCAGGTCATGTTCCCAGGGTCCTGGGATCGAGCCCCGCATCTGGCTCCCTGCTCTGCGGGAAGCCTGCTTCTCCCTCTCCCACTCCCCCTGCTTGTATTCCCTCTCTTGCTGTGTCTCTCTCTGTCAAATAAATTAAAAAAAA
>NW_028065621.1:0-388 GCF_054177405.1 Leptonychotes weddellii
AGGGCGCCTGGGTGGCTCAGTTGGTTAAGCGACTGCCTTCGGCTCAGGTCATGATCCTGGAGTCCCGGGATCGAGTCCCGCATCGGGCTCCCTGCTCGGCAGGGAGTCTGCTTCTCCCTCTGACCTTCCTCCCTCTCATGCTCTCTGTCTCTCATTCTCTCTCTCTCAAATAAATAAATAAAATCTTTAAAAAAAAAAATTAAAAAAAAATGGTTAAGTTCAGGGGCGCCTGGGTGGCTCAGTCGTTAAGCGTCTGCCTTGGGCTAAAGTCATAATCCCAGGGTCCTGGGATTGAGCCCCGCATCGGGCTCCCCGCTCCATGGGAAGCCTGCTTCTCCCTCTCCCACTCCCCCTGCTTGTGTTCCCTCTCTCGCTGTGTCTCTGTCAA
>NW_028065622.1:0-8124 GCF_054177405.1 Leptonychotes weddellii
AAAAAAAAAAAAAGATGCTTTATTTCTAAAATTCTCAGGATTAACATCTGAGAATTTTAGTTTTATAATTCCTCATGAATTATTCTCCAGAATTTGTCCTTTTCTTAAAAGTCTCTTAATCATCTCTGTAAGTTCTGTCAGGTCCTCCATTTAACACTGGGACATAAAATTGTATTTATATTTTACTTGATATGCAATCAAAGAAATTAAATTGTTTTATGGGTCTATTAAAGAAGTTCACATAAACCTTGGGGCGCCTGGGTGGCTCAGTCATTAAGCGTCTGCCTTTGGCTTGGGTCATGATCCCAGGGTCCTGGGATGGAGCCCCGCATTGGGCTCCCTGCTCGGCGGGGAGCCTGCTTCTCCCACTCCCACTCCCCTGCTTGTGTTCCCTCTCTCGCTTTGTCTCTCTCTGTCAAATAAATAAATAATCTTTTTTTTAAAAAAAGGAAGTTCATATAAACCTTTTGAAATAATACATAGAATCTACATTTCAAAATATCAACAGTATTTTCAGAAAATTATGCTGGAACAATTGAACATCTGTCTACATACAACAAAAAACGAATTTTCACCATATTCAGAAATTAACCTACAATGGATCTTGATCTAAATTTAAAACCTAGAACTGAAATTCTAGAATAAAACACAGAAGAGGTCAGCTGGAAAGATGGTGGAGTAGGAGGACGCTAAGCTCAACTCATCCCACAGATACTAAATAGATGATACTCACATCAGCATAAATAACTCAGAAAATGATTCAAAGACTGGCAGAACAAACTCCACAACTAAAGACAGAGAGGAGGCTACATTGAGGAAGGTAGGAAGAACAAAAACATGAGGCAGCAGGTGCCATTTCCCTCCCCTGCCCACCAGCATAAACGGCAACCTGTGGAATGAGCACAGCACCAACACTCTTTACCTAACTTCCTTGAACCAAGCCCTGCCCACCACACTTTGGTGGATCCACCCTTCCCAGTCGCCATCACCTCAGTCTCGGTGCTATGAGCCTGCTTCCCCTGTAGACCAACTCAAACCTACCAAAACCACATCTCCTGACCTGCATGTTTTGTGAGAACTCAGTTCCAGTGGTGGTGGGAACAGGTCTCATTTTGCAAGCAGACCACTGTACACACTGTTAAAATATGCCCCATCCCTGCTGGGGACCAAACACTGCCCACAATAGGCAAAGAGAGCCTTTGCAGACAACTGGACTAAAGGAAAAAGAAGCTGAGACTAATAGCATAGCACATGCAACATACATAGGAGATGCTCCCTGAAGCACCAGGCCCTGGGGAACAGGGAACACTGCATGTAGGACACTACAGAACCTTTCTTCATAAGGCTATTATCATTAAAAACAAGAGAAGTAGCTGACTTTCCCAACATAGAAACAAACACAGAGTTTTAGACAAATGAAGAGACAGAGAAATATGTCCCAAATTAAAGAAGAACCAAACCACACAAGAGACGTAAGTGAAAAGGATATAAGTAATATGCTTGATAGAGGATTTAAAGTAATGATCATAAAGATACTCACTGAACGTGAGAAAGATTGGAGGACATCAGTGAGACCATTAACACAGAGGAAAAAAGAATCAGAGATCAAGAACACAATAAATGAAATTAAAAATACAGTTGATGTAATAAATAGCAGGCTAGATGAAGCAGAGGAATGAATTAACAACCTGGAAGAAAGAGTAATAGTATGCAAAATGAGGAAAGGAGAGGAAAGACAATGTGCAAATTGAGAACAGTCTTAGGGAACTCAGTGACTCCATCAAGTGTAATAACATTTGCATCACACAGATCTCAGGAGAAGAGGAGAGAGAAAGGGGGGCAGAAAAGTTCTTCAAAGAAATAATAGCTGAATATTTTCCTAATCTGGGGAAGGAAACAGATATCCAGATCCAGGAGGCACAGAGATCCCCCAAAAATTCAACCCAAGGAGGTCCACACCAAGATATATAGTAATTAAAATGGCAAAAATTGGTGATGAAAAAAAAAAAAACTTTTAAAAGCAAGAAGAGAAAAGAAGACAGTTACATACAAGGGAAACCCCATAATGCTATCAGTGGATTTTCAGAAGAAAAATTGTAGGCCAGAAGGGTGTAGTATGCTATAATCAAAGCACTGAAAGGGAAAAATCTGCAGCCAAGATACTCTATCTAGCAGGACTATCATTCAGAATAGAAGGAGATAAAATGTTTCTCAAAGACAAACAAAAACTAGAGGAGTTCATGACCACTAAACCAGCCCTACAAGAAATATTAAAGAGGACTCTCTGAGTGGAAAGATCATTAGTGAGAGTATGAAAAGTACAAAACACAAAAGCAATAAAAATACGATTTCTATAAAAATGACTGAAGGGATTCGTAAAATATGACACCATATAACTGAAACGGGGAGGGGGGGAAAGAGGAGTAAAAAATGGATTCAAACATAAAAAGCCATCAACTTAATATAGACTGCTATATTAAGAAGATGTTATATACAAACCTAATGGTAACCACAAATCAAAGCCAGTAGTAGATATGCAGAGAATAAAGAGAAAGGAATCCAAGTATATCACTAAAGAAAGGTAACAAACTGTGAAAGAGAGTGAGAAGAAAAAACAGATCTATAGAAATCTATAGAAACAACCACAAAACAAGTAAGAAAATGACAATAAATACATATCTATCAAAAACTACTTTGAATGTAAGTGGACTAAATGCCCTAATCAAAAGACACAGGGTGAGAGAGTGGATAAAAAAACAAGACCCATCTGTATGCTGCCTATAGAGACTCATTTCAGACTGAAAAACACCTGCAGATTTAAAGTGAGGGGATGCAGAAACAACTATAATGCAAACAGATATCAAAAGAAAGCTATTGATACTTATATTAGACAAAATAGATTTTAAAAGTTATATAATTATATCAGAAAAAATAGATTTTAAAACAAAGACTGTAACAAGAGGCAAAGAAGGACACTATATAATAATAAAGAGGACAATCCAACAATAACATGGAAGCACCCAAACCCATAAAACAGCTAATAATAAATACAAAGACAATAACTGATAGCAATACAATAATAGTAGGGGACTTTAACACCCCCACTCATATCAATGGACACATCATCTAAACTGAAAATCAACAAGAAAACAATGGCTTTGAATGATAGAACAGATGGATTTAACATATTCAGAACATTCCATCCTAAAACAGAATACACTCTCTTTTCAACTGTAAGTGGAACATTCTCCAGAACAGACCACATATTAGCCCACAAAATGAGCCTCAACAAATTCAAGATTGAAGTCAGACCATGAATCTTTCCTGACCACAATACTATGGAACTAGAAATCAACTACAAGAAAAAATCTGAAAGAACGCGAATACATGGAGGTTAAATAGCATGTTGCTAAACAATGAATGAGTCAACCAAGAAATCAGGGAAGAAATAAAAAATTACACAAAAACAAATGAAAATGAAAACACAATAGTCCAAAACTTTTGGGATGCAATGAAAGTGGTTCTAAGAGGGAAGTTTATAGTAATAGAGGTCTACCTCAAAAAGCAAGAATCATCTCAAATGAACCATCTATCTTACCCCTAAAAGAGCTAGAAAAAAAAGAACAACAAAAGCACACCCAGCAAAATGAAGGAAACAGTAAAGACTGGGGCAGAAATAAAGGATATAGAAACTAAAAAACACAACAGAACAGATCAATGAAACCAGGAATTGGTTCTTTGAAAAGATCAACAAAATTGATAAGCTTATAGCCAGACTCAATAAAAAAAAAAGAGAGAGAACCCAGATAAACAAAATAACTAATAAAAGAAGAGAAATAAAAATCAAAACCAGAAAAATACAAACAATTATAACATAATATTATGAAAAATTATATGCCAACAAACTGGCCAACCTAGAAGAAATGGATAAATTCCTAGAAACATATAACCTACCAAAACTAAACCAGGAAGAAATAGAAAATTTGAACAGACCAATTACCAGCAATGAAATTGAACCAGTAATTAAATAAATTCCCCAAAACAAGTCCAGGACCAGGTGGCTTCACAGGTGAATTCTATCAAACATTTAAAGAAACGTTAATACCTATTCTCCTCAAACTATTCCAAAACTTACAAAAGAAAGGAAAACTTCCAAATTCGTTCTATGAGGTATCACCCTGATACCAAAACCAGGGAAAGACACCACACAAAAACAAAACTACAGGCCAACATCTTTCATAAATATAGATGTAAAAATCCTCAGCAAAATACTAGCAAACTGAATCCAACAATACATTTTAAAAATTATACACCAAGATCAAGTGGCATTTATTCCCAGGATTCAAGGGTAGTTCAATATTTACAAAACAATTAACATGATTTGTCACATCAATAAGAGAAAGATTAAAAACTATCTGATCATTTCAATATATACAGAAAAAGCATTCGACAAAGTACAACATCCAGTCGTGATAAAAGCCCTCTGCAAAGTAAGTCTAGAGGGAACATACCTCAACTTAATAAAGGCCTAGTATGAAAAACTCACAGCAAACATCATACTCAATAGTGAAAAACTGAGAGCTTTTCCCCTAAGGTCAGGAATGAGACAAGGATGTCCACTCTCTTCATCTTAGCCACAGCAATTAGGCAACATAAAAAATAAAAGGCGTCCAAACTGGTAAGAGTTAAAACTCACTATTTGCAGATGACATGGTACTATATACAAAAACCCCCCAAGACGCCACCAAAAACCTACTAAAACTGATAAAGGAATTCAGTCAAGTCCAGGATACAAAATCAATATACAGAAATCCATTGCATGTCTATACACTAATAATAAAGCAACAGAGGAAATGAAATTAGAAAATAATCCCATTTACAATTGCACCAAAACCAATAAAATATCAAGGAATAGACTTAACCAAAGAGATAAGACCTATACTCTGAAAACTATAAAACACTGATGAAAGAAATTCAAGATGATGCAAAGAAATGGAAAGACATTCCATGCTCATGGGTCGGAGGAACAAATATTGTTTAAATGTCCATACTGTCCAGAGCAATCTACTGATTTAATGCAACCCCTATCAAAATACCAACAGAACTAGGACAAACAATACTAAAATTTGTATGGAACCACAAAAGTCCTCAAATAACCAAAGTAATCTTGAAAAAGAAAAACAAAACTGGAGGTGTAAGAATTCTAGACTTCAAGTTGTATTACAAAGTGGTAGTAATCAAAACAGTATAGTACTGGCACAAAAACAGGAACATAGATCAATGGAAGAGAACACAAACCCCAGAAATAAACCCACAACATACATTCAATTAACCTTTGTCAAAGCAGGAAAGAATATCCAGTGGGAAAAAGACAGTCTCTTCAACAAATGGTGTTGGGAAAACTGGACAACAATGTACAAAAGAAATTGGACCACTTTCTTAACACTATACACAAAAGTAAATTCAAAATGGATTAAAGACCAAAATGTGAGACCTGAAACCATAAAAAATCTTAGAAGAGAACAAAGGCAGTAACTTGTCTGACACCAGCCCCAGCACCTTTTTTTCTAGATATGTCTCTTGAGGCAAGGGAAACAAAAGCAAAAATAAACTATTGGGATTACATCACAATAAAAAGCTTCTGCATAGCAAAGGAAACAATCAACAAAACTAAAAGGCAACCTACTGAATGGGATAAGATTTTTGCAAATAACATATCTGATAAACGGTTAGTATCTAAAATATATGAAACTCAACACCCAAGAAACAAATAATCTAATTAAAAAATGGGCAGAAGACATGAACAAACATTTCTCCAAAGAAGACATAGATCATCACTTACTATTAGAGAAATGCAAATCAAAACTACAATGAGGTATCACTTCACACCTGTCAGAATGATTAAAATCAACAACATGGGGCACCTAGGTGGCTCAGTCAGTTAAGCATCTGCCTTCTGCTCAGGTCATGATCCTGGAGTCCCAGGATCAAGCCCCGCATCTGCCTCCCTGCTCAGCAGGGAGCCTGCTTCTCCCTCTGCCCTCACCCTGCTCTCATGCTCTCTCTCACTCTCTCTCTCAAATAAAAAAAAAAAATCTTTAAAAAAATAAAAAATAAAATCAACAATACAAGCAACAACAGTTATATTGGTGAGGATGTGGAGAAAGGGGAACACTCATGCACTGTTGACGGAAATGCAAACTGGTGTAGCCACTCAGGAAAACAGTATGGAGTCTCCTCAAAAAGTTAAAAATAGAACTATCCTACAATTCAGCAATTGCACTACAGGGTATTTACCCAAAGAATACAAAAACACTAATTCAAAGGGTTACATGCACTTCTAATTTTATAGCGGCATTATTTACAATAGCCAAGATATAGAAGCAGCCCAAATGTCCATCGATTGATGAATGTATAAAGAAAACGTGTGTGCGTGTGTGTGTGTATGTATGTGTATATATATGGATATATCTATGGATATCCACATATATCTATATATGTAAAATGGAATATTATTCAGCCATAAAATGGAATAAAATCTTGCCATTTTCAACAACATGGATGGAGCTAGAGAGTATAATGCTAAGTGAAACAAGTCTGTCAAAAAAGACAAATACCATATGATTTCACCTTTAAGTGGATGTTAAGAGGGTCACCTGAATGGCTCGGTCATTAAGCATCTGCCTTCGGCTCAGGTCGTGGTCCCAGGGTCCTGGGATTGAGCCCCCCATTGGGCTTCCTGCTCAGCAGAAAACCTGCTTCTCCCTCTCCCACTCCCCCTGCTTGTGTTCCCTCTTTGTGTCTCTCTCTGTCAAATAAATAAATAAAATCTTTTTTAAAAAAGTGAATGTTAAGAAACAAAACAATGAGCAAAGGGAAAAGAGAGAGAGAAATCAAGAAACAGATTCTTAACTACAGGGAACAAACAGATGGTTACCAGAAGGGGTGGTGGGTGAGGGAATGGGTGAAGTAGATGAAGGGGATTAAAGAGTACACTTATCATAATGAAGAAAAAAAAAGAAAACTTAGAAAAAATTCTCTGTGACCTTGGTTTGGGCAACGAACTTCAATGTTACACAAAAACACAATCCAGAAAAGAATAAATGATAAATTAGGCTTAATCAAAATTTAAAATGTCTACTCTTTGAAAGACGCTTTTAAGAAATATAAAAATAGGCCACATACGTGGAGAAAATATTTGCAAATCATCTATCTGATGAAATACTTAAAGTCAGAATGGAAAATGAACTCTCAAAACAATTTAAAAAAAATACCTAGTTTTAAAAATGAACAAAAGATCTGAACACAAACCTCAATAAAAGGATGCTCCTTAAACCACAAAAAGATGATCAGCATCATTAGCTATTATGGAAATGCAAGTTAAAACCATAAAAAGAGACCACTACACAACTGTTAGCTGATACACAACATTAGCTAATATCATTATCATTGTTATTGTCATCATATCACCATTACCACCATCATCATCAAACTGACAATGACAGATGCTGGCAAGAATCCACAACAATTGGGATTCTTACAAATTGTTGGTGGGAATACAAAATGGAAAGCACTTTGGTGTTGTTGGTTTTTTTTAAATGTTAAACATGTATTTATCATATGACCAATAATCTAACCCCTAGGTAGTTACCTAAGAGAAATAAAAGTTTATGTTCATGCAAATGTCTGCATGTAAATATTTAAAGTGCCTTCATTCATAGTCACTAAATCTAGAGCAACAAAATGTTTTTCAATTGGTGAATATTTAAACAAGTTATATCTCTACGGTGGAATACTATACAACAATATAGAAAGAACTATTAATATACACAACACCATGGAGATTCACAGATGCCATATGGTAAGTTAAGAAAGCCAGACCTAGGGGGCGGAGCAAGATGGCAGAGGAGTAGGAGACCTGGATTTCGTCTCGTCTCAGGAATTCAGCTGGATAGGGATCAAACCATTCTGAACACCTACAAACTCAACAGGAGATCGAAGAAAGGAATAGCAACAACTCTCTGAACAGAAAAGCGACCACTTTCTGGAAGGTAGGACATGCGGAGAAGTAAATCCGAGGCGATATTCGGGAGGATAGACGGCGGGGGAGGGGCCTCCGTCGGC
>NW_028065623.1:0-388 GCF_054177405.1 Leptonychotes weddellii
CGCCTGGGTGGCTCAGTTGGTTAAGCGACTGCCTTCGGCTCAGGTCATGATCCTGGAGTCCCGGGATCGAGTCCCGCATCGGGCTCCCTGCTCGGCAGGGAGCCTGCTTCTCCCTCTGACCCTCCCCCCTCTCATGTGCTCTCTGTCTCTCTCATTCTCTCTGTCTCAAATAAATAAATAAAATCTTTTAAAAAAAAAAAAACTGGGAAAGAAAAGGAATAAACTTATATTGTAAGATTCCATTTATTCAATAATTTATTAGTACATTTTAGTAATGAACATAGGCTGATTTAAAGTTTATCTTTGTATCATTTGACATATGATAGAACTAGATTCAAAGATACTTGGCTAGAGTAGAAGATTAACCATCAGGTTAAGGTATCACATA
>NW_028065624.1:0-388 GCF_054177405.1 Leptonychotes weddellii
CCACGTGAGAATTCCAACTACCCTGATACCTCCATGCTGTGAAGAAGCCCAAGATACACATATCAAGAGGCTATGTAAAGAGTAAGAGAGACAGATGACAGGCCAGCCCCTAGCTGGTCCATCCATCCAAACGAGAGGCAAGACATCAGAGTAAAAGAAGTCATATTGTGCATTCTAGTCCCAAAATGTGGCACATGGTGAGAAGAAACAAGGAAATCAGCCAACAGCCAGAAAGAAGGTTCTAGATACATTACCTCAATGAGCCATTCCAACCATTTCCCATCATTCAAGTCACTCTGGCTGAGGCCCTAGATATCAGGGTGTTAAGACACGTTGTCCCAGCTATACTTTGCCTAAATTCCAGGCATGGAGAATCATGAGCATGACA
>NW_028065625.1:0-388 GCF_054177405.1 Leptonychotes weddellii
AAAAAAAAAAAAAAAAAAGAATGTAACTGTGAAAACTGGCCCAGCTCCTTCTCTGTCAAGGAGAGTGGAAGCACTGAGATAGAGCAGAGGGCGGGTTTCTTATAACAGTTGCTTCCTGAGCAGATTCACTGAACCAAGTCTCCGCTGGTAGTGGGACTCAGTTTATAAAATATTAATTATACTTCCTAACAGCTAACACTACTGAAACAATGTTGGGTCCATGAAACATAAAATACTTTGGAGATCCAGGTGCTCATCTGTAACTGCAATCACTACCTTTGGGCTAAATGTGGAAGCCTGTTGTTTATTCCTAAATGCACACCAATCAAACTACTAGGGAAAAACAGAAAATTTGTGTCACCGGATTTTAAGGAATATAGAAAACATC
>NW_028065626.1:0-388 GCF_054177405.1 Leptonychotes weddellii
AAACAAAAGGGTGACTAAGGCAGAAACCAGCTAAGTGTTTTCCAATTCCATTTCTCTTTTCTTCCTGGGCACATGGCAAGACTACATCTCCCACCCTCTCTTTAGTTGGGTGAATTGATGTGACTGGGTTCAAGAGAAAGGTATGGGATAAAAGTGATATAAACCACTCCACAGCTGCCCACCTACAATTCTTCATGTTTTTTTCCTTTGATACAAGCTTAAGATATATAAACATAGAAATTTTATATATTATATGTATAATGAAGAATTACTCAGCCACAAAAAAGAATGAAATCTTGCTATCTGTTGCAACTTAGATGGACCGTAAGGGCATTATGCTAAGTGAAATAAGATAGAGAAAGATATATAATGTATGATCTTACTTATA
>NW_028065627.1:0-388 GCF_054177405.1 Leptonychotes weddellii
CAATGTTTCTAGATCTGCTCTGGGCACTGCTAAGAGAGAGAAAAACATGTAATGTTGCTGCCTACAATACACAAACTATATAGAAGAAACAAAAAAAGCAACAAAGAAAGAGAAAAGGAAGGACAAAAATGTGATGTATCATTGCCTTTTCAAGACATGAAGAGATCCTTTAATGATCTGCTTTTCTAATTTTTTTTTTTAAGATTTTATTTATTTATTTGAGAGAGAGAGAATGAGAGAGAGCGAGTACATGAGAGGGGGGAGGGTCAGAGGGAGAAGCAGACTCCCTGCTGACAGCAGGGAGCCCGATGCGGGACTCGATCCCGGGACTCCAGGATCATGACCTGAGCCGAAGGCAGTCGCTTAACCAACTGAGCCACCCAGGCGC
>NW_028065628.1:0-388 GCF_054177405.1 Leptonychotes weddellii
AGGATGGCAGGCGTCAGCCACGCATGCCTGGTGGCCGGATTCTCTCTGCTCAGGGACGGTGCTCTTGCTGCGCGGGTGTCCTCAAGACAGATGGCGCCCCTGGGCCTCTCGGGTGACGCTCGCCCGCCCCCTCCCCCGGAGACGGGTGCACGTGAGACAGCCGGTGAGGTGACAAACCGGGGCTACGTGCTCGGCGTCCCAGCACGCCCTCCTGCTGCCTGGCCACGCGTGAGGGAGCAGAAAGGCTCAGCCAGAAGGCGGTTTGCTTCCTGGGACGTCTCTGCTTGGATCTGAGCCCCCGTGGACGGCTCCAGCCATTCACCGTTCACTGAGGAGCAAGGGACAAAAGAGAGAAGCCGAGGCACCACGCTTTCTCGGCCATGACTAC
>NW_028065629.1:0-388 GCF_054177405.1 Leptonychotes weddellii
GAGACGATGGACTCTGAAAAACTAACAGGGTTCTAGAGGGAAGGGGGGTGGGAGGATGGGTTAGCCTGGTGGTGGGTATTGAGGAGGGCACATTCTGCATGGAGCACTGGGTGTTATGCACAAACAATGAATCATGGAACACTTTATCTAAAACTAATGATGTAATGTATGGGGATTAACATAAGAATAAAAAAAAAATAAAAAAAAATAAAATTGTAAATCCAGTGTTAATGAGTGTATTATAATGGGTATAAAAAATAAACAAAACAAACGACAAAACAACATTTTTATCATCATTGTCCGCAACAACCAAAATAGTTCTGCCACGTTGTAAGTGACAAGTAAATGTATTGTATTGTTAGAGAGTAGCCCAGAATTGGCACTGTAA
>NW_028065630.1:0-388 GCF_054177405.1 Leptonychotes weddellii
ATAAAACATAAAATCTTCGCTTTCTAGGCAAATTGCTTAAAAGGTAAAAAAACAAAAAACAAACAAAAAAACCCCCGAAAACCTTTGTTTAAATTTCTTATTAAGAGATTAAGAACAAACCAATAATTTAAGAAAAACATTGCCTTCTTAACAGATTGAAAACTAAATTCTAATTTTGTACCAGTGAACTTTTTTTTTTTAAAGATTTTATTTATTTATTTGACAGAGAAAGACACAGCGAGAGAGGGAACACAAACGGGGAGTGGGAGAGGGAGAAGCAGACTCCCTGCCGAGCAGGGAGCCCGATGCGGGACTCGATCCCGGGACTCCAGGATCATGACCTGAGCCGAAGGCAGTCGCTTAACCAACTGAGCCACCCAGGCGCCCC
>NW_028065631.1:0-388 GCF_054177405.1 Leptonychotes weddellii
AGGGGTAAATGTGTCACGTTGACTTAGAAACATTTATGGATGCACTGAAAACAATTAATGGGTGCATATTTCTGTACTTGGGAAGAGCAAATTGTTGAGATAATTATTACTGGAGAGTCACCTGTGAATTCTTTCTTTTAGAGTCCCTTGTCTTTACTTCACCATTTGGAATATCATTTAAAAACATCTGATAAAGGGGTGCCTGGGTGGCTCAGTTGGTTAAGCGACTGCCTTCGGCTCAGGTCATGATCCTGGAGTCCCAGGATCGAGTCCCGCATCGGGCTCCCTGCTCGGCAGGGAGTCTGCTTCTCCCTCTGACCCTCCTCCCTCTCATGCTCTCTCTCATTCTCTCTCTCTCAAATAAATAAATAAAATCTTAAAAAAAAAA
>NW_028065632.1:0-388 GCF_054177405.1 Leptonychotes weddellii
GAAGATATTTGCAAATGACACTACAGATAAAGGGCTGGTATCCAAGATCTATAAAGAACTTCTCAAACTCAACACCCAAAAAACAAATAATCAAGTCAAAAAATGAGCAGAAGACATGATCAGACACTTCTCCAAAGAAGACATACAAATGGCTAACAGACACCTGAAAAAATGTTCAACATCATTAGCCATCAGGGAATTCAAATCAAAACCACATTGGGGGGCGCCTGGGTGGCTCAGTTGTTAAGCGTCTGCCTTCGGCTCAGGTCATGATCCCAGGGTTCTGGGATCGAGTCTGCTTCTCCCTCTCCCATTCTCCCTGCTTGTGTTCCCTCTCTCACTGTCTCTATTGCTGTTAAAAAAATAAATAAAATATTAAAAAAAAAAA
>NW_028065633.1:0-8123 GCF_054177405.1 Leptonychotes weddellii
ATGAGAGACTATGGACTCTGAGAAACAAACTGAGGGTTTTAGAGGGGAGGGGGGTGGGGGGATGGGTTAGCCCGGTGATGGGTATTAAGGAGGGCACGTACTGCATGGAGCACTGGGTGTTATACGAAAACAATGAATCGTGGATCACTACATCAAAAGCTAATGATGTATTATATGGTGACTAACATAACATAATAAATTAAAATTTAAGAAGAAAAAAGAAAAGGGGAACCAATGGTTCCATTTTTTTAGATGTGTATTGTGGGGATAAAGAAGAACCATATTTTCAGGCATCATCATCACTTTGTCTTCGGCCAAATGGGAAGAACAAACTGAAATCACTGTTTGGGATGCTTGAAGGTCTGGGCTGTGGAGTTTAGAACAAGTCAGAAGTGAGTTGTCTCCATAGGGACATTGTAAATTCTGGGAGGACAGGGACCAACTACAATAAATTTCCCACCTGCATCCTGGCTGCTTCCAACATGGTGCCAAGCCCACGGAGTATAAGTGTCTGTTGGAAAAGTGAAAGGAGATAACTTTTGAAAACCTATTTAAATCCTGGAGCACTGCCCAAGCAGTGAGCACTTTCCCCCTTGAACAAGTGGATGAGAAAATTAACTAACTAAACACCTCCTGGGGATGATGTTCCCCCCTAGCCTCCGCTTCTCTCTGATGAGAAATTAGACTGAAGAGCTCTTCTCGAAGTTCTTTAGCAGCAACCAATTTACTAATGAAAATCAGTGTTAACTATACGAGCATTTTGGAAATTAAGACAAGGAGACTCTCCGTATAAGCTCAGGTTTTTCATTTGTCAAAGCAAGATTTATTATGGGAAAGATGGTAAGATTTTATTGGAAGATGTTAAGGAATATTTAAATAATTGCATAGAAATGTCATGTTTATGGGCACCTGGGTGGCTCAGTTGGTTAAGCGACTGCCTTCGGCTCAGGTCATGGTCCCGGAGTCCTGGGATCGAGTCCCACATCGGGCTCCTGGCTCAGCAGAGAGCCTGCTTCTCCCTCTGACCCTCCTCCCTCTCATGCTGTTTCTCTCTCTCTCTCTCTCTCTCTCTCAAATAAATAAATAAATAAATAAAATCTTTAAAAAAAATAAAAAGAAATGTCATGTTTATGACTGGGGAGATGCAGTGTCAAACGTGTGTCAATTTCCCCAGAACTGAGCTATAAATACAATGTAATTCCAAAAAAAAAAAAAAAAAGGATTTGAAAATTTATAGGGAGGAGTAAAAAGCCAAGAATAATCAAGACACTCTTGACAGAGAAGAACAAGGTAGTGCAAGGTCCTGCTCTGCTACATATCAAGACTTATTGGAAGTTCAGAGTCATTAAGGCAGTGTGATATTGTCACAGGAGAGACAACTGGAGTGGTAAAGCCTAATAGAAGAGCCAGACACAGAAACACAGTTCCGTGGAAACCGAAGATGTGTCACTGGGGGCCATTGCAAGAGGAGGAAGGGATGGAATGGTTGATACATGGCTCCATGACCCCATCAAAGTCTTGGGGCTCTATGCTTTCACTTCCTCTTATAACAGCACTCCAACCCATCTTAAGGGTTACCTTAGTTCAAGGGTATGCTCTCCTTGCTTGCTTGCTGACCTAAGTCCCTTGATCTGTAGCAGAACTAACTTAACTTTGAGATTTGCAAACCACTGGCCTTGAGGAGTGAAGGACCAGACTTTCCCAGAAGATAAGGCCTGACCACATTTGAAAACGGCTGCCCCGGAGGCCAGCAAGTCTGCTCAGGGTCATGTCAACATAGAACTAACTGCCCAGGCACCTGCTTCTCCTGCATGTAGTTCCCCTCCCTTTCCCTGTGCTTTCCCCTGTAAAACCCTCCGGCTCCTGCTGGATGAGGATGATGGTCTTTGAGGCATTAGTCCACCACCTTCCCAGGTTGCTGTCTTCATGAATAAAGCCACTTTTCCTTTCCCACCATCACTTGTCTCACAACTGTTGATCTTCAAGCTGCGAGCAGGTGAAGCTTAGTTTGGAATGGGTTCTCTGTCTGGTAACACATTCACCCATCACTCTGGATGATCACTGCTTTGTTCTTTCTTTCTTCTTTTTAAAGATTTATTTATTTATTTGAGAGAGAGGGAGGGAGGTAGAGAGACACACAGAGAGAGAGAGCGCAGGAGTGGGAGGGGCAGAGGGAGAGGGAAAGAGAATCCCAAGCTGACTCTGTGCTAAGTGTGGAGCTTGGCTTGTGGCTCGATCTCATGACCCTGAGGTCACAACCTGAGCCGAAATGAAGAGTTGGATGCCTAACTGACTGCACTACCCAGGAGTCCCACTGCTTTGTTCTCTTACTATCTCTTCTGCAAACTTGTCAACACCGAGAGTGTCTTATTCCCCCTCTTTGCATCACCTAACACAATGCCCAGCACATAGAAGAATCTCCCCCAGATTCGGTTCTATCTTTTATGAAAATTTGGCATTTACTCCATGGGGTCACTATGAGAATCAAGAAGTAATTTAAGTAAATCTTCAAGAGCCATGCTTTGCATAAAGTAAGCAACCTAAAATGGTCGTCATCATAATAGTTAACATTTATTGAGTCCTACTCTGTGCCATGCACTGAGCTAAACTCTTCATAAGAATCATCCCAGTTTACTCCTTGCAGCAATCCCATGAGCCATGGGGAAATGGAGTCCAATATGCTAGTAGGTGGGAATTGAGGCTTTAAACCTAAGCAGTCTGGCTTCCTCTGGCTTTTCAGTGTAATCTTAATCCTTACATTAGACTACACTCCATACCCGTGCGTTAGTTTTGTATAAAAGACCACAAAAAATATTTGTGGCATGGGTGAGCACATGAGTGATCCCAAGTCCTCAATAAGATGTTGAGAAGCAGGGAAATGTGTACTATATCTTTGAGATTTCCATTTCATTTCATCTTGAAAGAGCTCTTATGAGCTGGAAGTGTAATAAGTGTGACCCACCTCATCTCCAAGTATGCAGGAGAAAGAAGGTGTTGAAGAACGACAATGCTCCCCATCCCACCCAGAGTCCCCAGGAGAGACAGGACAGGCGTCTGTAAATCTTGGCCACCGGATTATAGAGCACAGCGTGTCTCTGGCTTGAGTGGGGGACTCTGTGTGAACGCTGGGCTGCGCAGGGAGGCTGGCTGCGTGATGGAGACTTGTGAGCCCATGACAGCCTGGGATTCCTAGTCCCACATGATGCCTAAACCACAGTGAGATATCACTATACACCTATTACAATACTTCAGTTGTGATAGCACAAAATACTAATGAGAATTCAGAAAGCTTAGATCATTCAGACACTGTTGCTGGGAATGTAAAATGGTACGTCCATTCTGGAAAACAGTTTGACAGTTTCTTAAAATGTAAAGATGCGGGGCACATGGGTGGCTCAGTTGGTTAAGAGTCCGACTCTTGATCTCAGCTCAGGTCTTGATCTCAGGGTCTTGAGGTCAAGGCCCGCGTTGGGCTCCACACTGGGAGTGGAACTTATTCAAAAAAGAAAAGGAAGGGGCGCCTGGGTAGCTCAGTCATTAAGCGTCTGCCTTTGGCTCAGGTCATGATCCCGGGGTCCTGGAATCGAGTCCCGTGTCGGATTCCCTGCTTAGGGGGGGAGTCTGCTTCTCTCTCTCTCTCTCCCTCTACCCCTCCACCCCTGCTCATTCTCTCTCTCTCTCTCTCAAATAAATAAATAAAATCTTAAAAAAAAAATAAAGGAAAGGAAAAAAAATGTAAATATGCAATTACTATATGATCCAGCAATTGCACTCCTGGACATTTATCTCAGAGAAATGAAAACATGTTCACCCAGGAACCTGCACACAAATGTTCCTGGCAGCCGTTTCTGTAATATTCTGAAAATGGAATGATCCAGATGTCCTCCAGTGGTTGAACAAACCACGGTGCATCCGAGCCATGGAATGCTCCTCAGCACTAAAAAGGGATGGTGACAAGCAGTGCATACAAGCCGGATGAATCTCCAGACAATTGTGCCAAGTGAAAAAAGCCAATCCTAACATGTTATATACTTTATAATTCCACTTAAACAATATTCTTGAAAGGATGAAATTATAGAAATGGAGAGGAGGTTAGTGGTTGCCAGGGGCCAAGGAAGGGGTAAGGATGGGAGGGAAGTGGGTGTGACTCTAAAAGGTTAACATCCTGTGGTGATGGGAATGTTCTGTGTCTTGACTGTATCAATGGCAATATCCTGGTTGTGATATTTTACTGTAGTTTTGCAAAATGTTATTATTGGGGTAAACAGGATAAATGGTATATTGAATCTCTATGTAATTTCTTTTTTTTTTTATTTATTTGCGAGAGAGAGAATGAGACACAGAGAGCATGAGAGGGAGGAGGGTCAGAGGGAGAAGCAGACTCCCCGCCGAGCAGGGAGCCCGATGTGGGACTCGATCCCGGGACTCCAGGATCATGACCTGAGCCGAAGGCAGTTGCTTAACCAACTGAGCCAGCCACCCAGGCGCCCCGATCTCTGTGTAATTTCTTGCATCTGCATGTGAATCTACAGTGATCTCAGATATAAAGCTGAAGCAGTCTCACTCTGTCTTTTAAAAATATTTTTACCTTTGCATTTAATTTCTTTAAACTTACACATAATTTTATATAAATGCACAGGGTTTATTTCAAATGCAGTCCTTTTTTTTTTTTTCCTTTTTACTTGTCCCTTCCCTCTTCCTTCTCATGTCTTTATCTACAACCCCCCACCCCTTAACTGTTGTTAACAGGCTTCTGTGGAAAAAAAGAACCATAGACAATGTTAGTAGATAAATGATAGATCGGGAAAATATCAGTAATGCAGATGGCACAGTTAAAATCAGTAATATTCAAAGAGGCTTTACAAATTCACAAGAGGGGCGCATGGGTGGCTCAGTCTTTGGGTGTCTGCCTTTGGCTCAGGTCATGATCCCAGGGTCCTGGGATCCAGCCCCGCATCGGGCTCCCTGCTCGGCGGGAAGCCTGCTTCTCCCTCTCCCACTCCCTCTGCTTGTGTTGCCTCTCTCACTGTGTCTCTCTCTGTCAAATAAATAAATAAATAAAATCTTAAAAAAAAATTCACAAGAGTAAGATCAAGCACCCAACAGAAAAAAAAAGTGGGGGGCAATGACTGAAAGAGATGTTCACAGAACAGCAAATTCAAATGGTCAACTTACACTTGACAAGATGCTGAAACTCACCAGCAGCCAGGGAAATACAAATTAAGGTAACAAGTGTCGCTTTGTACCCATCAGTCTGGAAAAAACACTGGGAGGGATGTGAGGGCCAAAGGCACTTTCCCTTATTGCTGTGGTCCTGTGAATTATAAACAGCAATCTGACAACATCTATTACAATTAAAAATATTTATCCTTTAAAAGTTCACTGAGTCATGCACTCAAGAATTGTGCACTTTACTGAAATACATCTACTTTTGCCCAGGAACACTCTCCTAAAAGTCTAGCCCCATGAACTAAAACCACCAGTCCGTACAAAACAGAGATGTTTATCACAACATTGTCTGTTGTGCCAAAAGAAACTGGGAATAAAGAAAATGGGCACAAATGGAGACGTGCTTGAATATGCTCTAGTGGTGCTAGGGACTATTGTGTCGTCATTAAGAGGAGTCTATCAGAGTTACACAGATGACTTGGACGTGTCTTACCAAGGTGCTGCTGAATGAGAAAAACTAGGTGTAGAAAAGCATGTATAAGGTGATCCCGTTTTAGTAAAGTAATTGCCAAGGAACCCTGTATGTATGTATATGTGTCTGCTTGTGTATGCACAGCTTTGTATATGTTCTTGAGTTTCCTCTCCCACACTTAACGATTTTTAAAATTGGGAGGGTTACCAAGTTGCAAATGTATCCAAACTCACTCCCATTCCTATGCTGTGCATATACACATCCAGCTCCCACTGGGGAGCCGGTGATTCAGTCCCACTGACCTGCCAGTGAACTCCCCAGGCTTTTCGGATCACAAAGCAGGGAGACGTCCTTGGCAGCACATGAATGTCTGTGTTAACACTACCCACTTCCTGGTCGATCGGCAGTTTCAATGACTCAATGTCACCCACAAACAGCAGAGGACTCTGGAATGGAATCATGTTGCTAAATTGTCTTCCCAGCACTTTCTCCCGATGGCATCTGTTCTCACTGCCTCCTTATGGAGCCACCTAAAATACACTGAGTTTCTATTTAAAGATGTTTTCAAATGTTTTGGAATGTTCGGGGATAATAATATAATCGTGATACTTAACATCTGTTGAGTCTGGTGTACGGCAACTGTTCTATAAATGTTAGCTTCTCAGTGGCAGTCGGAGGAGGAGGAAAGGACAGAAGAGAGGAAGGGGGGGTGAGGCCCAAAGGTGGAACCAGCTGCTCTGTGGGGAGGGGACGCCTCCTGCCCTCGCCCAGAACCCCTCAGGCTTACGGTGCCCTTCTTATATTTAATTCTTATGTGGAGGACAGAGGCCAGCTTTGTCCCTCACTTACGGAGGTGACGTTTAATGTCAGGAGACATTTAAACGTTTTTAAATTACAGTAACAATTAAATTTAAAATTATTATTATTATTTTTTAAAGATTTTATCTATTTATTTGACAGAGAGAGAGGCAGCGAGAGAGGGAACACAAGCAAGGGGAGTGTGAGAGGGAGAAGCAGGCTTCCCGCCGAGCAGGGAGCCCGATGCGGGGCTCGATCCCAGGACCCTGGGATCACAACCTGAGCCGAAGGCAGACGCTTAATGACTGAGCCACCCAGGCGCCCTAAATTTAAAATTATTATAAAATTAACTAAAATGCAATGGCACAATTATTAGAATGGCCCCAATCCAGAACACTGGTAGCAGGAAATGTTGGCAAAGATGTGGAGCCACAGGAACTCTTTTTCTTTGCTGGCAGAAATGTAAAATGGTAAGGCCGCTTTGGAAGACTGTATGGCATTTTCCTATAAAACCAAACAGACTCTTACCGTACAATCCAGCCATCATGCTCCTTGGCATTCACCCGAAGGAGCTGAAAACTTACATCCACACAAAAATCCCCACATGGATGTTCGCAGCAGCTCTACTCATTTATTTATTGCCAAAACTCGGAAGCAACCAAGGTGACCCTTAGTAGGTGAGAGGATTAACTGTGGTCCACCCAGACAATGGGATCTTATTGAAATGAGCTATCAGGCCAGGAAAAGACATGGGGGGAACACTAAATGCATATTACTAAGTGAAAGGAACCAATCTGAAAAGACCACATTGGTGGAACCATGTCATTACAGATTTGTCTAAACCCACAGGATATACATCAAGAGTGAACCCTAATATACACTATGCCCTTTGGGTGGCAATGATGTGTCAAGATGGGTTCATGAGCTGTTGCAAATGTCCCACTCTGGTGACGGATTGATAATGGGGGAGGCTATTCATGTCGGGGGGCAAGAGGTATATGGACACTCTGTACTTTCTGCTGATTTTGGTGTGAACCTGAAACTAGATTTCAAGACCACAGAACTCAGGAGTGCAAAATTGAAACTTCCTTTGTTTTTGGACAATGAGCTCAGTCATCTTGAGCCTCTGTCGCAGACGCCGTTGACGGCCCCCCCATGCCCACCTTGCCTTCATTGTTCCAGTGCCGGCTAACCCTATGGCTTCCTGCTGCACCTTGTCCCCTGGGAGTGTTCTCTGGCTACTCTTGTTGGATATCATGGGCTGGAAGAACCAAGGACCTGGCCTGGGGGCAGACTTACACCACTGACTGGTCCACCTTCCTCTTTCGCATTGACGACGGGCAACCACTCCAAGGGGAGCTCTACGCAAGCTCCCAGATGTCTCTTGGGTTGATCCTCAGTTGTCCACAGCAGTCATCTGCTCATCAGCACATCCTTTGAGGGCCCCCTTCTCTTCGCTGGTTCCCTTCTTCTCTGTCCACTTCCAGGGATGTGACCCTGCTTGCCAGAATTCAGGGAATAAATGGAGGAAGAGGGTTGGGGTGTAAAGTCAGCGTGTAAACGTATTTTTGTCAGTGTTCCCATTTTCAATATGGTACTTGCTGCCCTCCGCTGTGCCTGGTATTTCCATTCTGTTCTCTCCGGGGCAGGGGGGTGGGGGGAATCATCTAGTCTTTGGATGGCA
>NW_028065634.1:0-388 GCF_054177405.1 Leptonychotes weddellii
ATCACCCAGTGACCCCATCCCTCCCACCCCCCACCACTCTAGCAATCCTCAGTTTGTTTCCCGAGATAAAGAATTCCTCATATCAGTGAGACTTGATACTTGTCTTTCTCTGACTGACTTATTTAGCTTAGCATAATACCCTCCAGTTCCATCACGTCATTGCAAGTGGCAAGATTTCGGGTTTGTTTGTTTTTTTATGGCTGCATAATATTCCATTGTGTATATATATACCATGTCCTCTTTATCCATTCATCTGTTGATGGATATCTTGGCTCTTTTGATAGTTTGGCTGTTGTGGACATTGCTGCTATAAACATTGGGGTGCTCATGCCACTTCGGATCACTACATTTGTATCTTTGGTGTAAATACCAAGTAGTGCAATTGCTG
>NW_028065635.1:0-388 GCF_054177405.1 Leptonychotes weddellii
ACCAACAGTGCAAAAGGATTCCCTATTCTCCGCATCCTCACCAACATCTGTTGTTTCCTGAGTTCTTAATTTTAGCCATTCTGATAGGTGTGAAGTGATATCTCATTGTAGTTTTGATTTATATTTTCCTGATGATGAGTGATCTTTTCATGTGTCTGTTAGTCATTTTTGTATCTTCTTTGGAAAAAGGTCTGTTCATGTCTTCTGCCCATTTCTTAACCAGATTGTTTGTTTTTGGGGTGTTGAGTTTGATAAGTTCTTTATAGATATAGATTTTATCAGATACGTCATTTGCAAATATCTTTTCTCATTCTGAAAATTGACTTTTAGTTTTGTTGATTGTTTCCTTTGCTGTGCAGAAACTTTTTATCTTGATGAAGTCCCAGTA
>NW_028065636.1:0-388 GCF_054177405.1 Leptonychotes weddellii
CTGGGGGGCTCAGATGGTTGATCGTCTGCCTTCGGCTCAAGTCATGATCCTGGGGTCCTGGGATCAAGTCCCACATCAGGCTCCTGGCTCAGCGGGGAGCCTGCTTCTCCCTCTCCTTCTGCCTCTCCCCCTGCTCATGCTCTCTCTCTCTCTCTCTGTGCCTCAAATGAATAAATAAAATCTTAAAAAAAAAAAAGAAATAAAACCGGTTGGATTTTGTTTCTTACATTCTTTCACCCTGCTACCTTTTCTTTTCTAACCTCTTGTAATCCTTGGCAACAACTGTGGGTAGCCAATACAAATCCAATAACCAATAATGGATACCCTAACAAAGTGCTGTGGTAACAGCCTCTAGTGTTTGTTTGAATCTCAGCTCTGCTGTCACTTC
>NW_028065637.1:0-388 GCF_054177405.1 Leptonychotes weddellii
ATTGGGGCGCCTGGGTGGCTCAGTTGGTTAAGCGACTGCCTTCGGCTCAGGTCATGATCCTGGAGTCCCTGGATCGAGTCCCGCATCGGGCTCCCTGCTCGGCAGGGAGTCTGCTTCTCCCTCTGACCCTCCCCCCTCTCATGTGCTCTCTCTCATTCTCTCTCTCTCAAATAAATAAATAAAATCTTTAAAAAAAAAAGACAAAGAATAATTGTTAACGAGGATGTGGAGAAAAGGGAACACTTAAACATTTTTGGTGGGAATATAAAATTGGTATAGCCGTTATGGAAAACAGGATGTTGCACTCTAGTGATGGTCTGTCATTCATTAGCCTTGTGCCCTTTGCAGGCCACGTAAGCTACCTGTCGGTTTTCACATTTATAGGATA
>NW_028065638.1:0-388 GCF_054177405.1 Leptonychotes weddellii
TCTTTTACCCTGTGCCAGCCTTGGTGTCTACTTGACCATCGTAACTGTTCTGGGAGGAAGAGACAACATTCAGGGGAGGGAGAAATCCTGATTTCATCAACTGGGGACGGAGGCCTGCACTGGGCATGTTGCTGAGTCTAGAGCCCAGCACCCGAGGCTACACCCAGGGGACCCAGCCCACCCCCACCTTGCCTGTCCAGCTGAAAATGGGGGTAGGGGACCCTCACCTTCTCCTGGTGGAGCAAGGGAAGGATGGTGAGCCCTGGCTGGGGCTTGGGCTGGCCTCTTCCTCCTCCCTCCTCCCTTCTTGCCTACCCAGGGCCTACAGCACCTGTTAGCACACATGCAGGGAAGAAGCTCATCTGCCTCAGGGACATTCTCAGCAACA
>NW_028065639.1:0-388 GCF_054177405.1 Leptonychotes weddellii
ACAGAAAATCACCATTAAAACATGACAGTAGTAAAGGTTGAGTCAAGACCTCAGTAAGATCAATGGATGCTAAAATTTTGGGGCAAAATAAAGTATTGGGCTAAAAGTTTAAGCAGAAACATCTTCTCCAAAATATATAATAACTACAAAGGGGAAAACAGTAACTTTACAGTAGATAAACCTGGCAGATACCACCTTGCCCAAGACATCAACGTAATACATATTGACATCATGTGTCCCTGATAAGCACTGAAAAGAGCACATCAGCTCTGGCACCTTTCCCAGTAATCATGACAAAACATCAGACACACCCACATTGAGGGACATTCCACAAAATATCTGACCAGTGCTCTTTAAAATTGTCAAGGTCATAAAAGACAAACACTGG
>NW_028065640.1:0-388 GCF_054177405.1 Leptonychotes weddellii
AAGTACCAGGTATATTTTCTGTAGTTAAGCATTAAAACTAAATATGCTAATAAAATATTATTACTATACAATATGAATATTTCGGCACTGGGAAAGATGTGCAGGTTATTAGTTAAATCTTTACCTTTTACAGATAGACAAATAGAAGCACAGAGGTTAGTCATGGCTGTCCAAAGTTACTGGAGTTAAGGTAGCAATGTATGAGAATCCAGTCCTCCTAATTCTTCCAGCGGAGCTCTTTCTATTAAACTAAGCTTTTCCTATCTTCAGAACACTAATGATAATATGATTTAATTGAAAAATAGAAGCAATCAGAAACAAACATCCACACATACCTATAGCCTCTACCCAGTTGCCAGAATCTGCTCCTGCATAGGCCAGGTTCTCC
>NW_028065641.1:0-388 GCF_054177405.1 Leptonychotes weddellii
AAGCTCAGTAAAGTCTTTCCCACATTTGACAGCAATCTCAAAAATTTAGATGGTCTCACAACTGATGACACATGACACATCATTTTTTAAACTATCACCAAGAAAGAACAAATTTCTATCTTCCACGCTAGAGGAAAGACTGAAATTTATTTTACTTGTTCTACAAAACAAACTAGAAAAAGCACTCTCCCAGGGCGCTCGGGTGGTGGAGTAGGTTAAGTGTCCAGCTCTTTTTTAAGATTTTTTTTTTTTTTTTATGAGAGACAGAGAGCATGAGAGGGAGGAGGGTCAGAGGGAGAAGCAGACTCCCTGCCGAGCAGGGAGCCCAATGCGGGACTCGATCCCGGGACTCCAGGATCATGACCTGAGCCGAAGGCAGTCGCTTAAC
>NW_028065642.1:0-388 GCF_054177405.1 Leptonychotes weddellii
AAACAAAAGGGTGACTAAGGCAGAAACCAGCTAAGTGTTTTCCAATTCCATTTCTCTTTTCTTCCTGGGCACATGGCAAGACTACATCTCCCACCCTCTCTTTAGTTGGGTGAATTGATGTGACTGGGTTCAAGAGAAAGGTATGGGATAAAAGTGATATAAACCACTCCACAGCTGCCCACCTACAATTCTTCATGTTCTTTTCCTTTGATACAAGCTTAAGATATATAAACATAGAAATTTTATATATTATATGTATAATGAAGAATTACTCAGCCACAAAAAAGAATGAAATCTTGCTATCTGTTGCAACTTAGATGGACCGTAAGGGCATTATGCTAAGTGAAATAAGATAGAGAAAGATATATAATGTATGATCTTACTTATA
>NW_028065643.1:0-388 GCF_054177405.1 Leptonychotes weddellii
ATAAAAATGGTTTTTTTAAAAAGGGATTAATAAGATGTTGGTTGAAAAAGGGAAAAAGAAAAATTAAAAAAAAAAGACAGTTAAAAAAATTAACTTTAAAAGACTAAAGAACCATTGTAAAAAAGCCATGGATTCTCTGTGCAGTATTCCCCTAGCGCTGGAGTTCTGCCGTTCTCATTGATCGGTAAAGTGGTCTTGGCTGGCTGTTCTTGCTGATCTTCTGGGGGAGGAGCCTGTTGCCATGGTTCCCAAACGTCTTTGCCGGAGGCGGAATTGCCCTGCCCTTGCAGGTCCCAGCTAAGTAATCTGCTCGTGTTTGCTCTCCTCCCTGCAAGCTTTCTGTAGAGCTTCGGAGGATGACAGTGAAAATGGTGGCCTCCCAATCTCC
>NW_028065644.1:0-8122 GCF_054177405.1 Leptonychotes weddellii
CTCAGATCTGTACCTCTGAAACAAATAATGCAATATATGTTCAGAAAAAAAAAAGAAGAAGAAGAAGAAGGTAGCGGGAGGGGAAGAATGAAGCCGGGGAAATCGGAGGGGTAGACGAACCATGAGAGACGATGGACTCTGAAAAACAAACAGGGTTCTAGAGGGGAGGGGGGTGGGAGGATGGGTTAGCCTGGTGGTGGGTATTGAGGAGGGCACATTTTGCATGGAGCCCTGGGTGTTATGCACAAACAATGAATCATGGAACACTTCATCTAAAACTAATGATGTAATGTATGGGGATTAACGTAAGAATAAAATTTTAAAAAATTTAAAAAAAAGAGTTATGTAGACAAAAGTTCTTTGTCAGTGGGTCTCCAGCTAATGACAGAGTGTCGACTTGCCATTGTATCAGATATGGTTATCCCATGTAAATAGTGTCAATGTGTCTTACCTTATTGGTTTTCATTAGAACTTGATTTTTAAAATCTATTTATTTGATTATATGAGCTACTCAGTATTATTCTAAAATAGGTATATATTGATTGTTGAGATCAGTAATTGCTGATTTAAAATCAAATGACATATTTTCAAATGCCTATAAAAACCAGTTCAGTTATTTTTTAGTCTCAAAGAGCAGAAACAAATCCTAATTAAGTTAAGCAGTAAAATTTGGATAGTAGAAACAAATACGCACAAAAACAAACTAATAGACACTGGGGAGGGTATGTGCTCTGGTAAGCGCTGTGAATTGTGCAAGACTGTTGAATCTCAGATCTGTACCTCTGAAACAAATAATGCAATATATGTTAAGGAAAAAAAAGAAGAAGAAGAAGAAGGTAGGAGGGGAAGAATGAAGGGGGGGAAATCGGAGGGGTAGATGAACTATGAGAGATGATGGACTCTGAAAAACAAACTGAGGCTTCTAGAGGGGAGGGGGGTGGGAGGATGGGTTAGCCTGGTGATGGGTATTGAGGAGGGCATGTTCTGCATGGAGCACTGGGTGTTATGCACAAGCAGTGAATCATGGAACACTACATCTAAAACTAATGATGTAATGTATGGGGATTAACATAACAATAAAAAACCCAAACTAATAATTCAATTAATATATAAGAAAATTATTTCAGTTCGTAATAAGAACTCTGAGATAAATATATGAATAATGGGATAGAAAATGACGGGTTGTTTCAGATGATAACTTCTTTAGCTTGGGGGGGTCAAGAATTTAAGCAGTAAATGTTGGAGTGAGGGTGTAACTATTGAACAGTGCTTTGAAGGAATAAGAAACAGGCATTTCCTCTTGGCTAGAGATTAATCTGCCTTTAGATAATTACACCGTACTGAATACAGAGTAATAAATAACTTTTTTTACTGACTATAGAATAACATATTTCCCTTTGTTTCCTTGTCAGATCACCCCATAAAATAAGTATTCTTAGTTCGAAATTGTGCACCAGAGCAGTTATACTGTTACTCATACCAGTTGTATATAAAAATGCCCATATCTGGGGCGCCTGGGTGGCTCAGTTGGTTGGGCATCTGACTCTTGATTTCAGCTTAGGTCATGGTCTTTGGGTTGTGGGTTTGAACCCTGCATTCGGTTATGTGCTGGGCATGGAACCTGCTTGGGATTCTCTCTCTCTCTCTCTCTCACTCTCTGCCCCTCCCCCCTTAAATATATAAATAAATACCCATATCCATTAGCATTCCAGTATTAGGAATTAACTTTTTTGCTGTGGTTCTAATCTTTGTTAGTCTCATGAGTGAAAATTTTTACTTTAGAATATTTAAAAACTATTTGTATTTTTTCACTTTGAAAGTTCCATTTTCTTATCATTGATCCAGTTTCTTTTTTAAATAAGAATTTTATTTAACTGATGAGTTTGTTTCATATGTATAAAATGAGAAGAACTTCTTTTCAAACTCTACATATATCCTCCATCCTCCAACATTTATCAGGCTCTTCTCACACCCCCTCCCACACCCTAATTGTGTATAAGCATGCCTTCAAACCCGTAGTTGAAATCACTGCCTTAATGTGCCTCCATCATTGTTGGAGAGTGTCATATCTTTCAGATATTTCCAGGATACTAATACGTGAGTAATTTCTAATTTTAACCTTCTAAGCAAGTAAGTTAATTGTGCATTCAGGATATCACCTGTAATATTAGTTAATTCTGTTGATGATAAAAAGTACAGGAGCTATTTTTAAATAAGGTAAAGTGAACTCAGGCAAAGGCATCATGAAATTATTAGTTTTCTTTTTGTGGAAATGAACTTTTCTAAAAGCATTGAAACATAAAGTCTTGATATTTTAATATTATAAATTTTCCTTAATCTGTTTATGGATCATAATTCCTTCTGGAAAGTAAAAAAGGAAAAGTTACATCATATCCTGTCTTTTTTTTTTTTTTTTTGACAAGGTAGATGATCAGAAGATGATAATAACCTAAGATTTGGAGTCCAGGAGAGTTGCAGTTTCCACTTAAACCTTGAGGTTTAAGTTGCTTCTTCTAAATCAGGCAGTCTTTCCCAGAAAACATAAATCTGAGGCTCAAGCTCTTGTGCAGCTCTAGATAATACTCTTCAAATATCATCATGTTCATTATTCCTTGATTATATAGCTTTTTTGGGAATCCCTCACGAGAAGTGATGATTGACAAAATAGTAATCTGACATTCTTGAATCCTTATCTATCAAGATTCTATCAACTTAATTTCCAAGAGAGTGAGGACCTTCTTCATCTATTTTATAACTGTGTAAAGATTGGAGATCAAGATTAATTTGTTAGTCCTTTCTGCTTCAGTAACTGAAGATCTCATGTATCTTATCTTGGAAATTTCTTTCTTCTTCATATTTTTTTATTAGATTTGTACTAATCCTTCCTAGTTGTCTAAGGTTTGAGTCTGCCTTACTACACTTTTAATCCTAGCTTACATTTACCATGTTGGTTCTTGGCTTCTCATGCCTGAATGCCTGATTACAAATTCTAACTATAGAGTTGCCTCCTATAATGCTATGCCCAGGGATTCCTGTATTTGGGAGACATTAATAGAGTGAGTTATGGCCACTGGACAGAATTAGTTGATGCTGTGTTGGCCTATAAAACCCCACTGTGTTGGCCACAGCATTCACCCAGCATTAAACTATGGAGATCTGTTCAATATTGTTTTATCACATCTACTTTCTAACATGCACTTGGAGAATTGGCTGCATTTATTATATTGTTAAGCTTATATATAAACTTTTCTCTGAGTTCCAGTCACAAAATTGAATACATATACAACATTCTTAGGAATTGAAGGCTAAATTGAGCCTGAATGGTTTCCCCTGGGTATGGTTAGTCACATTGTTTTTCAATATCTTTGTTTCTTATTTATCCTATAAACAGAATAATTTTCTTTACTGGGCTATCATTCAATAACATTCAGTAACATATCTGGCATACTTTTGGCCCTAATGCTTGTGAAGTAGTGTGTTACAGTATCTGAAAATTGATAATATTTTATAAAATCAAGCCAGTCATACTTTTTTGGGGTAATAATCTACTTTTATTTACAATGTACCTATTGTGTTATATTCTGGTTTGAAAGTCTGTGGAGCTTACTATTCTTAAGACATTGTCATGATTGATACAAAACCTTATGTCTTTTTTCTTAGAAAATTATACTTACTACTCCATGCACATATCCTTTACAAAAGCAGTTCTGGCATATTTCTTTAAGAAACATGGAAAAGTAAGGTATTATACCCTGGCAATATTTTAGTGCCTATCTGTTAAAGTGTATAAAATAATAAACTACTATAAACATCAATTAAGGATAAGCTTTTAAATAAAGAGTTAAAAATAATTGATTTACAGAGTTTTAAGATATAATAAAAGTCCTCCAAAGTAGTATCCAGAAGCTTCCAAGATCTTATATAAAAAGCCACTGCCCAGGACTAACATCAGAGAATTTTGACCTAGAATTAGGAAAACCAACCGTTCCAATTTGCCTAGGCCTTAGTTCCTAAGATGTGTACTTCCAGTTTTAAAACAGAACATCCTGGGAAACCTAGGATGAGCTGGTTATCCTACCTGGATGCTAAGAATAAAATCAGTGAACACCATGGATTTTAGGAAAGCCAACACTATGAGAGTAAGGTAAAACAAGCTAAACCAATTGTAGATGTTTAAAGCAATCAAAGAGGGTTTCAGAGTAACCCTATTTAAAGCATAAGGAATTCAATAAGGGATCGTCTTCATTAAACAAAAGAGTAGACTATAGGAAAGACAGAATTGTTGATTTTTTAAAAATTGAAAGATGGACTGAACAGCAGGTCAAAGCTGAAAGGCTAAGTAGTGTTGTTAAAGACTATCATAAAGGACTTGACTAGAATGTAGCACATAAATATAAAAAGTTGGAAGGCCTGAGGGGGAAAAGGCATTACAAAATTCTCTGGATTTTCAAAAATAAAGAGTAGAGAGAATAGAGAAGACAATATAAGTAAAATGTATACCCTCTTCTAAAACAAAGAGTGCACTTAAAAAAAAAAAAAGCCCACACAGACATATATATTGTGTGAAAAGCATACCTCTAAAACTTTTTAAAAGAAGATAAAACATACTATTAAGATATATTAGATTATGCACAAACAATGAATCATAGAACACTTCATCTAGAACTAATGATGTAATGTATGGGGATTAACATAAGAATAAAAAAAAAAAGAAATAAAAAAAAAGATATATTAGATATATGGGATTAGGAGAAAAAAGATATGCAAAAAGCAAATATAAGAAAAGATAGATGTATTTATTATATAAATATTTTGAGATTTTGCATGGCAAAATGGGGGAAAAAAAGGACATAGCCCAATGGGAGAGCTTACAAAGAAATGCATATAAGTGATGATTAATTGAGAAAATATGTAAGGAATACTATCAATAAGAAGAGATGAGCAACCCAGAAGAAAATGCCAAAGTACATAATATGTAGTTTACAAAGGGAAAAACAAATGACCATTAAATACTAGAGCAGTGACTATTCCTTGGACCAGTTAGAATATATTTCTCAGCCTTCCTGTACAGGAAATTTTGTCCAGGATACTGAGTTCTGGCTGATAGACTGTGGGATAAAGTGATATATGCTAATTCTATCCTGGTTTACTAAACCTCCCCACTTGAATCCTGCATTCTCTCCCTGTTGACTGAATACAGAAGATATTTTGTATATTTTGTATGGGGCCTTAAAATGAAAGGCATATAGATCCTGGAATGTCTGCAGAGATCATTCCCTCCCTGTAAGCCTGTTCTGTACTGTGATGTAAGTTAGAAAGACAGTTTTACTGTGTAAGACAGAAATCTTGGGTTTGTTATAGCACTTAACCTCTCCTGACTCTTGCCAAATATTAAGAATTGTTGAAATCCTCCAGTATAGTAAAATACCTTCTACATGAAGGTTTAGTACATACTGTTTATGGATACAAGTGTATGAAGGAAAACATTCATAGGAAAAATACACATCTGCTTTAGTATTGTTGCTACCTCTGCAGAGAAAGTGGAAAAAGATTGCAGAGTGATTTTTAGTAGTATCTGTATCATTTATTTGAAAAGATATCTGCAGCAAATATGGTAAAATGTTATATCTATTTATCTGTCCAGTAGATGTAAGGGTATAAAATGTATTTTTAACATTTAAGGTACCTAACTACTTTAATAAAAAATATTAAAGACTTGGAGTAAGTAAACATAAATAAATTTCTGATAATTTGTTAGATTGAAGAAAAATATGAATATACAGTTTGAATCATTTCATCCAATACCAAACAAAATAAATTTTGTTGCCTAGATTTCATATATATATATATAGTTAGAATTTAGTCTTTTTATTCTTTAATAAGAACAAGAGGTGTTTCGGTGATGGTATATTGGTTATATAAGGACAAATTAAGACTTTATTATATAAAATTGTAGATATTCCAACAGCATGTCTCAATCTCATGATTCCTCTACTTCTTTACCTTAATGGATATGGGAAGTTAAAATGATATTAAGGTTTGAACTGGTAGAAGATCATTTGAAATTTAGAGCTCTTATAGAATTTGTGAAAGCCTTTCTGTTTAGGTCCGGTATACCCACCCCTCCCCTAGGATATTTCCTCTTTCTATACGCCAAGTGAAATTACCCTACTCTATTATATTTTTGGAAGTATTTTGGACTTAGAAATCTTGGGTTGATTTCTGATAATATTAAAAGTTTATTAAGCTCTTGTTTATTATTGGATACTCTGCTATATTATAGATGGAAAGAGAAAGTTTTAACCCATTTAGCAGCTAGTGAAAATATTACTAATTCATGATAAAGGCCATTTATAGAACCAGTTAAGCAAATGTCGTTTCAGAGGAAAGATCAAAAACAGTTCCAAAAGAATTTCAAAAACTCAAAAGCAGTAAGAATTTTCATTTGACAGGCAATGAGAACTTAAACAGTCTTAGGCTTCTTGTTAATATGACAGCTGCCTTTCAAAATATGCCCATAACCAAATAACAGAGCTTTCTTTGATGCTATTGGTAGAGTCCAAAATTAAAAATTGTATATTATATATGGTTGGATTCTTGCATGGTTGATGAGAAACAATATTTGTAGTTGGTTTTTGTTACATGAAGTTCAAAAGTATAAACTTTAACACACAAATGAGCAAACACTCATTTGAGAGGTTCTGAAATGATGAGACAGTTATTTCATAACTCCTCATTCCCTGCAAAAGAAAAAAGCTTTCACCCTCACTCTGAAGAACAGGGCTGGGATAGTCACTTATAAAAAACTAACTTCGTATCATTGCTAAGGAATTTTATTTTAGGATTTTATTGTCTGTAATGATATGTAACAAAATAGAAAAGATGGTACTAGTTCTATAAACAACAGAGAAGAGAAAATTGTTTTTCAAAATATAGGCTCAAATGTGGGTCAGAATGTAAAATTGTGCAGTCCCTATGAAAAACAGTATGGAGATTCCTCAAAAAATTACAGTTGGAATTGCCATTTGATTCAGAAGTACCACTTATGTGTATATCCAGAAGAATTGAAAGCAGTGTTTCAAAGAGATATTTGTATACCCATGTTCATAGCACCACCTTTCACAATAGCCAAGAGGTGGAAGCAAACCAAATATCCCTTCATAGATGAATGGATGAACAAAATATAGCATATACATACATGCAGTCTTATTCAGACTTAAAAGGATAGGAAAGTCTGTCACATACTACAACAAAGATGAAACCTGAAGACATTATACTAAGTGAAATATGCTCATCATACAAAGGCAAATACTGTGTGATTCCCTTTATATGAGGTCTCTATAGTAGTCAGGTTGATTCATAGAAAAAGGAAGTTGCCAGGAGCTGGGGAAGAGAGGAAATAGGGAGTTGTTTAATGTGCATAGACTTTTCAGTTTTGCAAGATGAAAAAGTTGTGGCAATTGGTTGCACAACAATATGAATATATTTAACATTATTGAATTGTATGCTTAAAATTGGTTAAGATGGGGCGCCTGGTGGCTCAGTCCGTTAAGCGTCTGCCTTCAGCTCAGGTCATGATCCCAGGGTCCTGGGATTGAGCCCCACTTCTGGCTCCCTGCTCAGTGGGGAGCCTACTTCTCCCTCTCCCTGCTGCTTCCCCTGCTTGTACTCTCTCTCTCTGTCAAATAAATAAATAAAATCTTTAAAAAAATTGGTTAAGATGATAAATATTATGTGTATTTTACCACAGCTTAAAAAAGTATAGGCCCATTTCTACTAATCACACTTTTGGCAGTAATAAAGAAGGATATCCTTGAACTAAAAATATATGCCACATTTTCTGAAACAGTATTTGAGAGGTAGCTTCAAATAAATAGAAATTCGAATTCCGAATATGTAGGTAGAACTGTAGGTTATAAAGTCTGCAATGACAAGAAAAGTAGCAAGCCATCTCTCTGAAGTATGGTAACAGTTTTCTGAGCCAGTCTGGCTCTAGCTCTTTACTAGTTTCTTTCTCTCTACATCCATTCTGAGATTGCAAACACCTAGTGTGTAACACTACCATTTAGGGGGAAAAATCAAGTAGACCTCTACTTTATATCACATACCAACACAAATTACA
>NW_028065645.1:0-388 GCF_054177405.1 Leptonychotes weddellii
AAAAAAAAAGATGAATTTTTACAAAAGTGATGACATTGCTGTCAAAGACCCTCATTACTGGAATCCATCATAGGGATTATTACCTAATTCTAACCTAAACACAGGAGGAGTTCCATGGGGCTCAAGAGCCACTCTGCTTCAAGGAATAGCCAAAAGCATATATTAAAAAAAAATGGATTCTGATACTTAATGCACCTCACAGTACTTCAAAGAGATTCTAATTTTAAACTCACAGTCACACTTGTGAAATTCTCTTTTCCTCTCCTTTCTACTTCTCTCCTGTTCTCAGACTACTCTGCTCTTCACATCTCTCTGGCCCTGGAAGGTTCTGGTTCCCTGTTCCCACATCATGGAGGTCACTGGATCCAGCCTCCTCTGCTTCTGGCAC
>NW_028065646.1:0-388 GCF_054177405.1 Leptonychotes weddellii
CTTCCTCAAAGCTCTTCATTTTGAGGATTTTTTCCTGCTAGTCTTGCCTACTTATTTTCCATTTGATCTTTTATTGACATATTTATTGGGAACACGTTACATTTCTATGTTAGTCTAAAAAGAATCAACACCTTTATGATATTGTGTCTTTCTGTTCAAGAACATTCTATTTGTACTATTTATTTATGAGTCTTTTAGTAAATTTGAATTTTTGCCTTTACATAGCTTTGATACATTTCTTATAAAGTTCATTCTTAGATAGTCCATCCCTTCATTGCTCCTCTCTCTGTGAATATGTATGTGTGTGTGTGTGTATGTATAACTTCACACATATATAATTTTATAACTAGTTGTTTGTATAATAAACTGATGTTGATTTATATTAGTA
>NW_028065647.1:0-388 GCF_054177405.1 Leptonychotes weddellii
AGAAATTGGCTGCTCGGCTTCACGGTGTCCCCTGTCTCCTGGTCCTTGTCACCCCCCGAAATTCCCATCCCAGCTCAGCCTTTACACAAAGATGCGGGGCTGGTTCTCATCCGTGGGCTTTGGGCAAGACCAGTGGGTGCCATTGGCAAACTCCATGCACCTGCCCTCTCCTTCATCCTGTCCAATGACGGAACGCCAACAGCCAGGGTGACCTCGACTTGCCTTGAACAGGTAAAGCCCCTCTTCGTCTTTGAAGAACCACCTGTCTCTCCCCAGTGTGGGCAACTCCCCTTGGGGTAGACCATAAGGTTAGCCAGAAACCATGAGCTTAGCAATTCCATGACATTAGCAAGATTCTTGTTGGTGAAGCCATGGTGACTTGAGCTTG
>NW_028065648.1:0-388 GCF_054177405.1 Leptonychotes weddellii
ACTGTAACCTTTATCTCCTGGGACCATTAATACAACATATCCTATGGATAATTATATAATTACAAAGGATTCATTGTACAGCTGTAATTTCTTATTACTGAAACAGATTTTTTTTTTAAAGATTTTATTTATTTATTTGACAGAGAGACACAGCGAGAGAGGGAACACCAGCAGGGAGAGTGGGAGAGGGAGAAGCAGGTTTCCCGCCGAGCAGGGAGCCCGATGCGGGGCTCGATCCCAGGACGCTGGGATCATGACCTGAGCCGAAGGCAGACGCTTAACGACTGATCCACCCAGGCGCCCCATAAAACGTTTATTTTATTTATTTTATTTTATTTTATTTTTTAAAGATTTCATTTATTTATTTGACAGAGAGACACATGAGAGA
>NW_028065649.1:0-388 GCF_054177405.1 Leptonychotes weddellii
GGCGCCTGGGTGGCTCAGTTGGTTAAGCAACTGCCTTCGGCTCAGGTCATGATCCTGGAGTCCCGGGATCGAGTCCCATATCGGGCTCCTTGCTCAGCAGGGGGTCTGCTTCTCCCTCTGATCCTCCCCCCTCTCATGCTCTCTCTCTCTGTCTCATTCTCTCTCTCAAATAAATAAATAAAATCTTTAAAAAAAAAAATTATCTCTTATTCTTCCTTTCATGAGACTGCTTCTAAAGTTTGTCATTACATAAGGTATTTGGTGTTTTTCTTAAAGCTCCACTTATGTAAGTTTTCTCTTATCACTACTTACCTGGGCTTTTTTCTTTCTTTGAATCATGTATGAATAATTTTTCATTTTTATCGAGTTTTTAAAAAATCTATTGAGA
>NW_028065650.1:0-388 GCF_054177405.1 Leptonychotes weddellii
CAAGCAAAAAGACTCTAAAAAATATATGCTAATGAATCACATACCTCATATTCTGGTCCAAAGCCAGCATAGCCACAGAACCGTCCAGAAACTCTCCAGAGATAAGGAATTCCTCCAAAAAGAAGAATTATCTATAAAACAAGACATACTTTGGTTACATTTGAACAGACTAAAAACTATCATATGAGAGCATTTTATAAAGAAAATAAGGACAGGGGCGCCTGGGTGGCTCAGTCGTTAAGCGTCTGCCTTTGGCTTGGGTCATGGTCCCGAGGTCCTGGGATCGAGCCCCACATTAGGCTCCCTGCTCGGTGGGAACCCTGCTTCTCCCTCCCCCATTCCCCCTGCTTGTGTTCCCTCTCCCGCTGTGTCTCTCTCTGTCAAATAA
>NW_028065651.1:0-388 GCF_054177405.1 Leptonychotes weddellii
ATCCCTGCCGTGTTCCTGACCTTAGGGGGAAAGATCTCAGTTTTTCCCCATTGAGAATGATATTCCCGTGGGTTTTTCATAGATGGCTTTTATGATATTGAGGTATGTACCCTCTATCCCTATACTCTGAAGAGTTTTGCTCAAGAAAGGATGCTATACTTTGTCAAATGCTTTTTCTGCATCTATTGAGAGGATCATATGGTTCTTGTTCTTTCTTTTATTAATGTATTGTATCACATTGATTGATTTGCAGATGTTGAACAAACCTTGTAGCCCAGAAATAAATCCCACTTGGTGGTGGTGAATAATCCTTTTAATGTACTGTTGGATCCTATTGGCTAGTATTTTGGTGACAATTTTACATCCTTGTTCATCAGGGATATTGGTC
>NW_028065652.1:0-388 GCF_054177405.1 Leptonychotes weddellii
AGGCACCCCCGGTCTTTCTGTGACCCCGAGGGTCCTGAGACCACACTGTCCTGGAGGGTTCCACCCCCCGCTTAGCCACCGGAGTGACGTCCCTCAGCGGAGCAGACTTTTAAAAGTTCTGATTTTGTGCTCCGTGGTTCTATCACTTGCCAGAAGCGGCCGATGGAGGCCCCTCCCCCGCCATCTATTCTCCCGAATATCGCCTCGGATTCACTTCTCCGCACGTCCTACCTTCCAGAAAGTGGTCGCTTTTCTGATGAGAGAGTTGTTGCTCTTCTTTTCTTCAATCTCCTGTTGAGTTTGTAGGTGTTCAGAATGGTTTGATCCCTATCCAGCTGAATTCCTGAGAGGAGACGAAATCCAGGTCTCCTACTCCTCCGCCATCTTG
>NW_028065653.1:0-388 GCF_054177405.1 Leptonychotes weddellii
AGGAAAGGTGGTTGGAGGATGGGATCAGCTTGTGAGTCGGCCTGCCTTATCTGCCTGGTGTGAGATACCCTCTCCGCTTTCCCACAGGATCCAGCACAGCCCAGACGGTCACTCAGACTCAACCAGATACGCGTGTGCGGGAGACAGAGACTGTGACCCTGCACTGCACGTATGACACCAGCGACAGTAATTATTATTTGTTCTGGTACAAACAGCCTCCCAGCGGGGAGATGATTCTCATTATTCGCCAAGAAGCTTATAAGCAAGAGAATGCAACAAAGGATCGCTTCTCTGTGAACTTCCAGAAACCAAAAAAATCCTTCAGTCTCAGGATCTCAGACTCCCGGCTGGAGGATGCTGCGATGTATTTCTGTGCTCTCATTGAAGG
>NW_028065654.1:0-388 GCF_054177405.1 Leptonychotes weddellii
GGGCGCCTGGGTGGCTCAGTTGTTAAGCGTCTGCCTTCGGCTCAGGTCATGATCCCGGGGTCCTGGGATCGAGCCCCGCATCGGGCTCCCTGCTCGGCAGGAAGCCTGCTTCTCCCTCTCCCACTCCCCCTGCTTGTGTTCCCTCTCTCGCTGTGTCTCTCTCTGTCAAATAAATAAATAAAATCTTTAAAAAAAAAAATCTATACTACTTTTCTATTACTGCGTAACAAATTACAACGAACTTCGTGCCTTAAAACAACACTCAGTTATTTTCTTCCAGTTTTTGTAACTCAGGAGTCTGGGCATGGCTTAGATCAGTCCTCTGCTCTGCCCCTCCAATACTGCATTCAAAGTATCAGCTGGGCTATAGTTCCATGATTCTCATCTA
>NW_028065655.1:0-8122 GCF_054177405.1 Leptonychotes weddellii
GGTTTATTGGTCTTATTATTTCTTTCAAAAAACCAGTTTTTAGTTTCATTGATCTGATCTTCTGTGTTTCTGGTTTCTAATGCATTGATTTCTGCTCTAATTTTAATTATTTCTCTTCTAATGCGTGGCTTAGGCATCGTTTGTTGCTTTTTCTCCAGTTCTTTAAGGTGTAAAGTTAGTTGGTGAATTCGGGATTTTTCTATTTCTTTGAGTGAGGCTTGGATGGTTCTGTATTTCCCCCTAGGACTGCCTTTGCAGTATCCCATAGGTTTTGGACTGATGTGTTTTCATTCTCATTGGTTTCCATGAATTGTTTAAGTTCTTCTTTGATTTCCAGGTTGACCCAAACATTCTTGAGCAGAGTGGTCTTTAGCTTCCAAGTGTTTGAATGTCTGCCAAATATTTTCTTGTGATGGAGTTCCAGTTTTAAAGAATTATGGTCTGAAAATATGCAGGGAATAACCTGAATCTTTTGGTATCAGTTGAGACCTGATTTGTGACCCAGTATATGGTCTATTCTGGAGAAAGTTCCATGTGCGTTCAAGAAGACTGAGTATTTTGTTGTTTCAGGGTGGAATGTTCTGTATACATCTCTAAGGTCCATCTGGTCCAGTGTGTCATTCAAAGCTCTTGTTTCCTTGTTGATTGTCTGCTTAGATGATCTGTCTATTGCTGAGAGTGGAGTGTTGAGGTCTCCTACAATTAATGTATTATTACCAATATGACTATTTTGATTAACAGTTGGCTTATGTAGTTGGCTGCTCCCATTTTGGGGGTGTAGATATTGACAATTGTTAGATCTTCTTGTTGGATAGACCCTTGTAAGAATAAAATAGTGTCATTCTGTGTCTCTAACCATAGTCTTTAGCTTAAAATCTAATTTGTCTAATATGTGAATTGCTACCCCAGCTTTCTTTTGAGGTCCATTGACATGGAAGATGGATCTCTATCCCTTCACTTTCAATCTGGATGTATCTTTAGGTTCAAAATGAGTCTCTTGTAGACAGCATATGGATGGGTCCTGTCTTTTTATGCAATCTGCAACCCTGTGCCATTTTTGGGAGTATTTAGGCCGTTCACATTGAGAGTGATTATTGGAAGATATGAATTTATTGTCGTCGTGTTGCCTGTGAAGCCCTTTTTTAAATAGATTGTCCCTGTAACTTTCAGTTGTATATGACTCTTGGGGTCTTTCTCCTTTTATAGAACCCCCCTTAATATTTCTTGCAGGGCCAGCTTAGTGGTCACATATTCTTTCAGTTTCTGCCGGTCCTGGAAGCTCTGCATCTCTCCGTCCATTCTGAATGACAGCCTTGCCAGATAAAGTATTCTTGGCTGCATGTTCTTCTCATTTAGTACCCGGAATATGTCTTGCCAGGCCTTTCTGGCTTGCCAGGTCTCTGTGGATAGGTCTGACGTTATTCTGATGTTCCTCCCTCTGTATGTAAGGAATCCCTTCCCCCAAGATGCCCTTAAGATGGTTTCCTTGGTTCTAAAAATCACAAGTTTTACTATTACATGCCAGGGCATTGGCCTGTTTTCCTTGATTTTGGGAGGGGTCCCCTCTGCCTCTAGGACACAAATGTTTGTTTCATTCCCCAGATTAGGGAAGTTCTCAGCTATGATTTGCTTAAATATATATTCTAGTCCCCTCTCTCTCTCCACCCCCTCAGGGATCCTAATAATTCTGACATTGGAACGTTTCATAGCGTCACTTATTTCTAATTTTGTTTTCATGGATTTTAAGCTGTTTCTCCCAGGCCTCCTCTTTTTCCTTATTTTCTATTATTTAGTGTTCCTGATCACTAATTTTTCTTCTGCCTCATTTACCCTAGCTGTTAGAGTATCTAGATTAGATTGGATCTCACTGATAGCATTTTTAATTTCTGACAATTCATCTTTTATTTCTTCCCTTAGAAACTCTATATTGCCATTAATCGATTTCTCCATTCTAGCATCGTCTTCATAACTGTTACCCTGAAGTCTATTTCCGACATCTTGCTTATAACTCTACCCATTTGTAAATCTGTGGCAAAAGTCACAGTCTCTGAGTCTTACCTGTTTTGGGGGTTCCTCCTCTTAGTTATTCTGTTGAGGGGTGGTTGAGGGGATATACAGAGTCCAAATTATTGACCACAACCCAAGCAAGATGCACCTGTTTTATAAGGACCTTAAGGTTGCTGACCTCTTGTTTTCCCAGCCTGTCTTCTGGGGGAGGGCCCTGCTGTGCTGTTACTCAGGCAACCCTGTTTGGGCAGAGTTGCCCTGCCCCCCTGTGGCAGGGGATGGGCTCAGTGAAAACCGGCTATTTGGCGCTTTTGTTCTCTGGCAGCTTTCTGGGTCGCTTCCAAGAGTCCGTGCAAAAGAGACTGTTTCCAACCCTCTGCCTCAGAACAGAGTCAGTTCTTCAGTGAGCTCTCCAGGCCACACTGTCTCCATTTCTGTGCTGCTAAAACTGCAGCGTCCTGTGTTGTGCGCCCCACAACAGCACTCCCAGTGCTTGCTTCTGTGTCCAGGCACATCTCTGCCCTTTGTGCTTCTAAACCACTAGCCACCCCCAGTTCACCTGCAGGCCCCTGCAGCTCCATGTTTCCATCCAGGGGGCTGCCCTAAAGTTCTTTCCCTGGTGCTACTGGTCTGCGAGTCTGTGCCCCATTTCCAGCATGGGAGGCTATCGCTCACCGGTGGTGTAGGATCCCCACAGCTCCCTCCCCCTTCTGTTTATCCTCCGATATCTGCCCAAGGAATCATGGCTCCCTGCTTCGTACCTCAAAACCAACCGCCTGCGATATTCTGTTTGTAGAGATCCAGATGTATTTTCTTACATCTCAGGCTGATTTCATGGGTGTTCATAGTGGTCTGGTAGATATCCAGCTCAATTCAGGGACTGGTTGGAATAGGGTCCCCTACTCCTCCACCATCTTTGCTCCTCTCCCCTAATATATAAATTTTTAATGACCAAGCCCAATTTTACATGTGTCTTAGATTAAAGGTGTGTGAAAATAAGGAGTCAAGTGTAAAAGGAAAGTCTATGAAAACTCTTTCTTAATTTTATATATCTCTACTTGGACTAATTTACATTCGTTACAGTATTTAGTAAATGATGTCTGATGGCATGGGTCCAAAGATAAGATCCTAACAAGTCTTTTTCTAGTAAGAATTCCCACAGAAATGGAAGGTACAAGCCACAGAATGGATCCACGAATGCTTTTAGCTCATTGCCATTATTCACATCATCTCTTGTGATAGGAATTTTAAGAAAACTCATGGCTAAAACTTATCAAATTAATAAATATAGTTTCTTAAAAATTATACAGTTAATAAAAGCAAACAACAACAGGTAAAATCTTAACTCACTGAGCCACCCAGGCGCCAGCCAACAGGTAAAATCTTAACAACAATGGTCATCTTGCTGTGAAAACTGAGAAAGGTATTCTTGGCATTACCCCACATAATTATATCTCACTTTTATTAGGAGATATTTAATAAATTTTTATTGTATTTATATCCCTACAATGGGTAAGTAAAAGTCTACATTGTGGTTATTTATAAGAATCTTGATTAGGGGTGCCTGGATGGCTCAGTAGATTAAGTATCTGCTTTCAGCTCAGATCATGGTCTTAGGATCCTGGAATCAAGCCCTGTGTTGGGCTCCCTGCTCAGTGGGAAGTCTGATTCTCCCTCCTCCTCTGTCCCTCCCCCACCCCCCACTCATGCTTTCTCTCTCTCTCAAATAAATAAATAAATAAATAAATAAATAATCTTTTTTTAAAAAAGAAACATATCCTAATGACTGATTTCTCTCTCTCTCATCACTTACCTCCTCTTCACACCTTTCCATGTTCAGAGGAGGAAAGTTGGACGTTAAATTTGTCTTATATTTACATATTTATATTAATTTGTCTTGTATTTATTCCTCAAGTCATTGGTTTCTCATAAATTAAACATATTTTCAAACATTATAATTCTTTTAACTATTGTCTTAAATCTCTTCTTGAAATAAACAGGTTACAACCAAAGTAATACTTTCCTGCCACATACACTGTAACTTCAATATGTGGTTTTCAAAGGTCAAAACATTTCCGTCCTTTTCAGATGTGATCAAAAGTGTGAATGAAACACTTCCTGGCCACTGCCTAGAGCATATCCTCTTTCCAAGTACTGTATGCCCCCTCCTGCCTTAGTGTGAAGGAGTGTGTTCTTACTGCCAAGCTGTACCAAGGGGAAACTCTACCTGGCCAAGGTTGATTGGCCCATACTGGATCAATGATCTACGTGCTGGGCCAGTCCAATGAACTCTTGAATTTGAGTACAGAGACCACTGCTCAGTAAGACTCAAGTGGTCTTGAGTACAGAGACCACTGCCCAGCAAGGGGTTTCCCTTCCCCAGCAAGGGAAAGTAAACACTTTCCCTTACACTCTGATGTTGAGCATGGCTATGTTATTTGCTTTGGCAAATGGAATGTTAGCAGATGGATTACAGTCATAGGCATTAATTATGTTTGCATGGCTTGACTTGTCTCTTGTACTCTGGTGATCTGGTAGGAGAATATGCCCCAGGTCACCACTGTGCCTTCATCTTGACCCCAGAACGAAGTAGGGAGATGTTCCTGGTAGCCAGTGGAGCAAGGACTGAGCAGAACTGGAACACCCCCTGGTCTGAAGTCTTGGAGCCTGATGTCTGGTGTAGTCTGGCAGGGTTGCAGCTAAAATGAGCATGGGAATAAGTTATTTTTATTTTAAGCCTCTGTATTTTAGTGTGCTTTATTATGCAACATTATTGAGGCAATAACTGACTCATAAACTAGGAATTATTTGATTGTGCTTCTTGGAGATGGCAGGTAATTCAGGCTGGACTTGAGGTGGCTGTTTTGGGGCATGACAATCTAGTGAACAAGCAGAAAGAATTGCAGCTATCTCTTGTTCCTTTCTCCATTGGAGCATTTTCCTTATTTCTTGGGGACTGATTTTTAAGTGATGTAGAAAGAGGGAACTGGCTCTTCGTCAAACACATGGCATGTCTTTAGATATTATTTTTTGCAGACTGAAAATTTGCAATACAGAAGACCAATATCTTGAGTACACTGTGGTCATTAATGTAGGGGAGGATCATATAGTGACAGAATGGAAATGGTACTGGATTTAAACGTTCATAATAAATTCAAATTGGTAGTCTTTCAATGTAGTCACAATGTAAAATGAGAATGAAGTGGAAGCTTTCAACTTGAAAGCTGTTAAGGTTGTTAAATGTTCAGAGAATATTGTCAAAATGTGCTATCCTGACTGCAGATGTACAGAATGACTTTCTGGAGGTTAATGAAAACAGAAGAGTCTACACTGACCAGAGAGCTTGTTGGTTAGTTGAAAGCATAGTCAATGAGCTAAATGGAATCCCAAAGTCTTCTTGATGTGAGGAAAAGATTTTTTCCATAAATGAATTTGTATCACTGTACTGATGAACCACTGAGTGTATTTATACCTTTTACAAAATGTCAAAACATAGCAAAATTCATGTGTTTCTATGTAAGAATTCAGATGCTCTGTGATGCAGTAGGATGGTCAAGAGAAAAGAGAGCATACAGTAGAATTTTAGGGACTGTAGGATCCTTTTAACTGCAAGTATAAGAAGGCCAAATCAGACTTGTTTAAATGATGAAGATAACATATTAACTCATGTAACTGAAAGTCCAGAAAAGGTCAGGCTTGAAGAAGGGCTTAACCTTTTGGGTCAACATAAATCAGATCCTGGTTTGGTTCCTACTGTTAGTCTCAGTCCTATGGCTGGCTGTCCTTGGGGTGGGAAGTTAGTAGTTAACTATTACTAGGACTATATAGGGCTTTAAATCATACTTAGTAGGGGAGATAGGGTGCACTTTTTGTGGTGGCTACCACCAATGAAAAACAAAATTCCTTTTTCAGAAGTCCCTGAGAAATACCTGCTTGTTTTCCTGAATGGGGTACCTTCCAACTAATCCTTGTGGCTAATGGTTGATCAAGGCCACACTGGGTTCACCTGAATGGGAAGAATAAAGGGAAATGTCAGGCCATGGCTGATCTCTGGGGCCACTGAGGGTAGTCTTGCAACCAGGAAGTCTACAGTCTGCTGGAGAAGATGTGAGACAGATAATTATAATACAGGGAGATCAGAAGGGGACAGACACTCACAGCCAGCGTAGTGATATCCTTCAAAGACTCCCAGCAGGAAGTACTGGCCTGGATCTAAAAGAATGAATAGGAATTTAGTGGACAAAGTAGAAGTAGAGAAGGAAAAAATTTTGGGTAGAGAGAACATCATGTTATAAAAAAGGAGTTTTATTGGAAAGCCTGAAGTAACAACCAGTATAGAAGAATCTTATTGAATACAAATTGACAAGGTAACCACAAGAACAATAGGAAAAATTTAAAAACTGACAAAGAGGGGGAAGGAAAGATGGCGGAGGAGTAGGGGACCCTATTTCAACTGGTCCCTGGAATTGAGCTGGATATCTACCAGACCACTCTGAGCACCCACGAAACCAGGCTGAGATGTCAGAAGATCTGGATCTCTACAAACAGAATATCGCAGGCAGTTGGTTTTGAGGTACGAAGCAGGGAGCCAGGATTCCCCGGGCAGATACCGGAGGATAAACGGCAGCGGGAGGGTGCCTGGCTGTGGGGATCCTACACGATCAGTGAGTGACAGCCTCATGCGCTGGGGACGGGGCACAGACTCTCAGACTCGTAGCGGCCGGGAAAGGACTTTAGGGGAGCCCCTGGTGCGGAAACCTGGAGCGGCTGTAGGGTCGCGTGGGCGAACTGGGAGTGGCTGGCAGTTTTAGAAGCACAAAGGACAGAGGCGTGCCCTGACCTGGGGGCAGGACTGGGGGCACTGCAGAGGGGCACACAACCCACGACACTGCAGTTTATAGCAGCACGGACAGAAACAGAGACAGTGTGGCCTGGAGAGCTCACTGAAGAACAGACTGTGGTCTCTCTGCTCTGAGGCAGAGCGTAGGAAACAGTCTCTTCTGCTCTGAGTCGCGGAAGAGACGCAGAAAGACACCAGGGAAAGCCACCAGAGAACAAAATCGCCAAAAACTGATTCCCGCTGAACCAATCCCCCACCACAGGGGGGCAGGGCAACTCCACCCAAACAGAGTTGCCTGAGTAACAGTGCGGAAGGCCCCTCCCGCAGAAGACAGGCTGGGAAAACAAGAGGCCAGCAACCCTAAGGTCCCAAGAAAACAGGTGCATCTTGCTCGGGTTCTGGTCAATAATTTGGACTCTATACATTCCCTCAAACACCCATCAACAGAATGACTAGGAGGAGGAACCCCCGAAACAGAAAAGACTCAGAGATCATGACTTATGCTGCAGATTTACAAATGGATGCAGATATAACCAAGATGTCAGAGATGGAATTCAGGCTATCAATTGTGAAGACAATGGCTAGAATGGAGAAATCAATTAATGGCAACATAGAGTCTCTAAGGGCAGAAATGAAAGGTGAATTGGGAGAACTTAAAAATGCTATCAGTGAGATCCAATCCAATCTAGATAATCTAACAGCTAGGGTAACTGAGGCAGAAGAACGAATAAGCGACCTGGAAGACAATATAACAGATAAAAAGGGAAAAGAGGAGGCCAGGGAAAAACAACTCAGAATCCATTAAAATAGAATCAGAAAAATAAGTGACACCACAAAGCATTCCAATGTCAGAATAATTGGAATCCCGGGGGGAGTGGAGAGAGAGAGAGAGAGGACTAGAAGATGTATTTGAGCAAATCATAGCTGAGAACTTCCCTAATCTGGGGAATGAAACAAACATTCGCATCCTAGAGGCAGAGAGGACCCCTCCCAAGATCAAGGAAAACAGGCCAACGCCCCGGCATGTAATAGTAAAACTCGCAAATCTTAGAACCAAGGAAACCATCCTAAGGGCAGTTAGGGGGAAGAGATTCCTTATGTACAGAGGGAGGAACATCAGAATAATGTCAGACCTATCCACAGAGACCTGGCAAGCCAGAAAGGCCTGGCAAGACATATTCAGGGTACTAAATGAGAAGAACATGCAGCCAAGAATACTTTATCTGGCAAGGCTTTCATTTAGAATGGATGGAGAGATGCAGAGCTTCCACGACC
>NW_028065656.1:0-388 GCF_054177405.1 Leptonychotes weddellii
CTTCCTCAAAGCTCTTCATTTTGAGGATTTTTTCCTGCTAGTCTTGCCTACTTATTTTCCATTTGATCTTTTATTGACATATTTATTGGGAACACGTTACATTTCTATGTTAGTCTAAAAAGAATCAACACCTTTATGATATTGTGTCTTTCTGTTCAAGAACATTCTATTTGTACTATTTATTTATGGGTCTTTTAGTAAATTTGAATTTTTGCCTTTACATAGCTTTGATACATTTCTTATAAAGTTCATTCTTAGATAGTCCATCCCTTCATTGCTCCTCTCTCTGTGAATATGTATGTGTGTGTGTGTGTATGTATAACTTCACACATATATAATTTTATAACTAGTTGTTTGTATAATAAACTGATGTTGATTTATATTAGTA
>NW_028065657.1:0-388 GCF_054177405.1 Leptonychotes weddellii
ACTCTGGATATTTTTTTACATTCCTACAAAGAGTTTATTAATATTACTGTTTTTTTTTAAGGCAGATAGGAGGTAATTTGATTTGATTCAAAATGTAAACTCTGTGTCTTGGGTGGCAGCTCCAATCTCAGTTCAGGTTTTTTTTTTTTTTTGAGAGCACGCAACCAGGGAGGAGCAGAAGGAAATCTTTTTTTTTTTTTTAATTCTATTATGTTATGTTAATCACCATACATTACATCATTAGTTTTTGATGTAGTGTTCCATGATTCATTGTTTGCGTAGAACACCCAGTGCTCCATTCAGTCCGTGCCCTCTTTAATACCCATCACCAGGCTAATCCATCCCCCTACCCCCCTCCCCTCTAGAACCCTCAGTTTGTTTCTCAGAG
>NW_028065658.1:0-388 GCF_054177405.1 Leptonychotes weddellii
CCTGGGTGGCTCAGTTGGTTAAGCGACTGCCTTCGGCTCAGGTCATGATCCTGGAGTCCCTGGATCGAGTCCCGCATCGGGCTCCCTGCTCGGCGGGGAGTCTGCTTCTCCCTCTGACCCTCCTCCCTCTCATGCTCTCTGTATCTCATTCTCTCTGTCTCAAATAAATAAATAACATCTTAAAAAAAAAAAAAAAAGAAAAGGAAAGAAATTAAAGGAAAAAAGAAAACAAAGAATAATACCAAATAATGACACAAATTTGCACGGGCTTTCTATATGTCAAATGAGGTATTTTGGGCCACATAACAAAAAGATATGTTGCTTCTGCTTTTATTTTTATGCACTACTTTTTAGTTCTACAGAAATAAAAGCTACACTGAATTTTAAA
>NW_028065659.1:0-388 GCF_054177405.1 Leptonychotes weddellii
ATAAAACATAAAATCTTCGCTTTCTAGGCAAATTGCTTAAAAGGTAAAAAAACAAAAAACAAACAAAAAAACCCCCGAAAACCTTTGTTTAAATTTCTTATTAAGAGATTAAGAACAAACCAATAATTTAAGAAAAACATTGCCTTCTTAACAGATTGAAAACTAAATTCTAATTTTGTACCAGTGAACTTTTTTTTTTAAAGATTTTATTTATTTATTTGACAGAGAAAGACACAGCGAGAGAGGGAACACAAACGGGGAGTGGGAGAGGGAGAAGCAGACTCCCTGCCGAGCAGGGAGCCCGATGCGGGACTCGATCCCGGGACTCCAGGATCATGACCTGAGCCGAAGGCAGTCGCTTAACCAACTGAGCCACCCAGGCGCCCCC
>NW_028065660.1:0-388 GCF_054177405.1 Leptonychotes weddellii
GTGGCTCAGTTGGTTAAGCGACTGCCTTCGGCTCAGGTCATGATCCTGGAGTCCCGGGATCGAGTCCCGCATCGGGCTCCCTGCTCGGCAGGGAGTCTGCTTCTCCCTCTGACCCTCCTCCCTCTCATGCTCTCTGTCTCTCATTCTCTCTGTCTCAAATAAATAAATAAAATCTTTAAAAAAAAAAATAAATAAAATAGCCAAGATATAGAAGCAACCCAAGTGTCCATCCACAGATGAATGATAAAGATGATGTGGTATATATACAAACCACACACACACACACACAGTGGAGTAGTACTCAGGCATAAAAATAGTGACATCTTGCCATTTGCAACAACATGGATGGAATGGATGGACTTAGAGGGTATAATGTTAACTGAAACAA
>NW_028065661.1:0-388 GCF_054177405.1 Leptonychotes weddellii
ACTGTAACCTTTATCTCCTGGGACCATTAATACAACATATCCTATGGATAATTATATAATTACAAAGGATTCATTGTACAGCTGTAATTTCTTATTACTGAAACAGATTTTTTTTTTAAAGATTTTATTTATTTATTTGACAGAGAGACACAGCGAGAGAGGGAACACCAGCAGGGAGAGTGGGAGAGGGAGAAGCAGGCTTCCCGCCGAGCAGGGAGCCCGATGCGGGGCTCGATCCCAGGACGCTGGGATCATGACCTGAGCCGAAGGCAGACGCTTAACGACTGATCCACCCAGGCGCCCCATAAAACGTTTATTTTATTTATTTTATTTTATTTTATTTTTTAAAGATTTCATTTATTTATTTGACAGAGAGACACATGAGAGA
>NW_028065662.1:0-388 GCF_054177405.1 Leptonychotes weddellii
ACCTTCAAACACTATTTTTTATTAGCTGTATAAACACTGAAAATCCTAGACTCCCAACCATTCCTATCATTGGAATACATTCAAGCCAAAACAAAGAAAAACAAAAGTAATTTTAAAAAACTCAGCTAAATAGAAAGTTAAGCTAGTTCGAAATACCAAGGAAAAATGGCAAATTTTTGTCTCTATTCATTTTTTTTTTAAAGATTTTATTTATTTATTTGACAGAGAGAGACACAGCGAGAGAGGGAACACAAGCAGGGAGAGTGGGAGAGGGAGAAGCAGGCTTCCCGCCGAGCAGGGAGCCCGATGTGGGACTCGATCCCAGGACCCTGGGATCATGACCTGAGCCGAAGGCAGACGCTTAACGACTGAGCCACCCAGGCGCCCC
>NW_028065663.1:0-388 GCF_054177405.1 Leptonychotes weddellii
ATGTTTTCCTGTTTCTTTAGGTGCCTTGTAACTTTGTGTTTGTATTTGAAAAAACAGCCACCTCTCTTAGTCTTTATGGATTTACTTCATACAGAAAAAGACCTTCACCAGTCAGTCCAACTAGAGATTCTGGAGGCCTCTCAGACCTTTTCTGTGAATGCATCCTTTCTGGACTTATGTCCAATTCCAGTTAGTTAATTTTCAGTTATAAGGATTTGCCAGTCTCTTTTTTCAGGAGCTCATAATCCCTTACTCTGGTTCTCTGGAGCTGCACACACTGCCCAGCTTTCTATTGTTCTCAGCAGTCCTCCAGCTTCTGGAGCATTCCAACTCTGTCAGTATTCTGGGTCAGATGACACAGAAATCAGTCCCTCAAGTAGCCTGTGAG
>NW_028065664.1:0-388 GCF_054177405.1 Leptonychotes weddellii
ACAGAAAATCACCATTAAAACATGACAGTAGTAAAGGTTGAGTCAAGACCTCAGTAAGATCAATGGATGCTAAAATTTTGGGGCAAAATAAAGTATTGGGCTAAAAGTTTAAGCAGAAACATCTTCTCCAAAATATATAATAACTACAAAGGGGAAAACAGTAACTTTACAGTAGATAAACCTGGCAGATACCACCTTGACCAAGACATCAACGTAATACATATTGACATCATGTGTCCCTGATAAGCACTGAAAAGAGCACATCAGCTCTGGCACCTTTCCCAGTAATCATGACAAAACATCAGACACACCCACATTGAGGGACATTCCACAAAATATCTGACCAGTGCTCTTTAAAATTGTCAAGGTCATAAAAGACAAACACTGG
>NW_028065665.1:0-388 GCF_054177405.1 Leptonychotes weddellii
GGGGCGCCTGGGTGGCTCAGTCGTTAAGCGTCTGCCTTCGGCTCAGGTCATGATCCCAGGGTCCTGGGATCGAGCCCCGCATCGGGCTCCCTGCTCAGCGGGAAGCCTGCTTCTCCCTCTCCCACTCCCCCTGCTTGTGTTCCCTCTCTCGCTGTGTCTCTCTCTGTCAAATAAATAAATAAAATCTTTAAAAAAAAAATGTTCACTATCTTGAAACTAGACCCCTGTCTTACACCATACATAAAAATTAACTCAAGGGATTAAAGACTTGAAAGTAAGACCTGAAACCATCAAACTCCTAGAGGAAAACACAGGCAGTAAGCCTTCACCTAACCCTTGGTGATTTCTGGGATCTGACTGCAAAGGCAATAAAAACCAAAAATAAACA
>NW_028065666.1:0-8121 GCF_054177405.1 Leptonychotes weddellii
ATCACGCAAGAGGTGCCTTTGTGTCTGGCCACCTATTTTCAAAGGGGACTCGTTTTCTTCTGTGTTTATTTGACATAGAATTTCCCTTATTTGATATTGAAATGCCCGATGGATTACAGATCAGAGGTAATCATAGAGGCCACTTTAGGAATTATGGGCATGATCGTGAGGCCAAGACCCCCGTTCCTGCTGGGACACCACAGCCTGACCCCAGACAGGACAGGGCTGGTTCCTCCTGTGGCCCACAGAGAAACCAGGGAAATGCAGAAAGCTGGAAGACACACCACAAAGGGCAAAAGCATTGCTCACAACCCAAGGCCAGAGAAAGGTTTCACCTGACTCTGGTCCAAACCATGCTGCACGTCACTGGGTTCCACAGGGACAGAGACCAAACGCATGCAAGTCCAAGGGGGAGGATAGGCACGTGGGGAGTGAGAGATGCGGGAGCTCCCGGGGAAGGACTCGGGCAAAGGAAATCCTGTGGAGGCAGCACTGGTCACCCTCAGACCGGCAGGTGTCTGATCTCGGGACCAACACTCTAGGGAGAACGTGAGGAAGCCGAGGTCCAATGCAGTTCCCCTGGAGAGAAGTGTGTTGGGCACCCCTGTCTGGGAGACCAGTGAGCAGCACCCATCTCAGGCCACAGGTGCACCCATCACTTAGCATGCTCGGCTTAAACCCTCAGTGTGATGGCTCTACTGGGGGATGGGGGAGACCATGCCTGGAGGACCCGTGGCTCCACTGTCAGAGGTCGCCAACTTGATCTGTGCACAGGGGGGAAGCCTGGCCATACCCGGAAGAATTTCTCGGAAGAGTAGCCATCTCAGTAGCAGCTGACCTGGGAGGTCAACCTTCCAGGTGCCTGAGGTGGGATCGAGCCACAGACCAGCACACTAGCCAGAAATGGAAGAAGGAGAACCAGTTCTTCATTTCAATAGTTTCTAAGTTACCGGTTTGTTCCTATGGTTAGTATACTTTGCATTCTGGGATATCTCTGCCTCTCGAAGGTCTTAAAACAGTTTTCTTCCTGTTCTCTGCTGGAGAGGTTCTTGAAAAAGCTATGGTTTATAGGTAAAAATCAGCCGGAATTGACTTTGGTTGGCACAGCCATGCTGGGAAAAGTATGGAGCTTCCCCCAAATACTAAAAATAGAACTCTTGTATGATCCACTACCAGGTAGACACTTGCAGGAAATGAAGTCAGTTTCTCGAAGTAAGATCTGCATTCTCCCACCCAATCTCCCCGAGGAGGGGCGGCCACCCTTAGCAACAGGGCACCCGTGGGAAGTCGCAGGCAACCCTCCCCTTGAGGCAGGTGCCTCCCTGCACAGGGGCTGCCCCAGGGCTGGGAGGTCTCCACAGCCAAGCATTCAATGTCCTGGATATTAGGAGGACCCAGCAGCTGCAGTTCTCACAGATCCTCCAGGGACATCCCGGCAGCCGCAGGTCCCACAGGTCCTCTGGGGACAACCCAGCATCTGCAGGTCCCACAGGTCCTCCGGAGACAGCACCTTGAGGGGCTTGTGGTCCAGCAGGTGCCTGTTCAGGTGGCTCTCATCGTGCCACACAACCTCGATCCCACTGGCCAGATCGACCCCCATCTCCTGGTGACAGGCCAAGGTCAGTCGGTGAACCTCCACCACCGACCCCCCAAAAAAGGTCCCCATGTAGTAAAAGTCACCCTGGTCCCTGGGGATGTGCGCCTGGGACTGTGGCCGATGCTCATAGCTGAAGTCCTTGAGGGCCGCCCGGTAGAAACTGGGGTGCAGGGTGCCGAAGATGGGGGACAGGATCTCCATGCTCACGTGGCTGCGGAACTTCATGTCCACCTCCGTGCACACCAGGTAGTCCACCTCACGGAGGAAGTGTGGAGTTATTCTTAGAAAATGTACTGAAAGCCCTCAGGAGTGATTGTGGAAGCAGCTGAAACATCAGCAGGGTTCCTGTTCTCAGGCTATTGAATGCAATGGCCCGGTAGGAGCAAGATCCCATGATCCCCAGGGGCAGGGCACAGGTTAGGAGCTAGGAAAGAATATAACCCTCAGTCCCCCCTTCCAGCACCTGGCATTTGCTAGCACAAACATCCCCCTATTCCCTTATCCCCTGACTGCCTCCCTGTGTGGCTGCACGCAGGGGAGGATGCAGGCCTGCTTTACAGCTTCAGGATACTTGCCATCCTTTTGTCCTCCTTTCCCATGCTTTGAGGCATCTGTCCTGACTTTTCTGACAAAAAATGAAATAAAAGCGATGTGCAGAACCCAGCTGCTGCAGCTCTACTTGCAGAAGAAGCCCTGCATGGCCACTCAGATTGGGGTCTGAGAACTTTATTTCAGCACGCAATGAGAAGAGCTGCTTGCAGAAGCAGCGGATCATCACATGCGCTGCATGGACACGTCCTCCCAGCGCGGGGCACCGGGGACCTCAAGGACCACCACCCTCCGGCCTTCCGGAAGGGGCACATGGGGCCCGGCAGCCAGCTGATTGGTGAAGACGTAGCAGGTGACCCTGTGTCCCACCATGAAGTGCTTCTCCACCGTCTGCAGGAACAGCTCCAGGAAGACCATGTCTCTACAGGGACAGGGGACAGGCCTGGAGGAGGGTCACTGCCAGAGGCTGGCGGCAGGACCCTAGAGTTCGGGGCCGTGCACATGTGCACCTTCATCATGGGGGCAGGCCCTGGGCTGCTTTAAGCAACAGCCACCCTCCTGGCCTGTCCTGAGTAAGTCTGACAGTGGGGCCTCCCTACCTTCTGCTCCCAGAGATGGGGGCCATCAGCGCCCCATCTTACAAAGGGGAGCCCTAGGCTTGGGGAGGCTGGAAACCCATGCAGCCCCACAGTCAGCATGCTGGAGCTAAGAACACTCCCCCTGTCCTGAACTCCCGGGCAAACCCTGCAGGTGCCCTCCCTTGGCTGACCCCCTGCAGGTTCTGTCCCCACCTGGCATGACTTGAGCACCTTTGGACACAGCCCTTGTTGCTATGCCCTACAGACTGGGCAGAATCAGCAGGGCCGGCCACCTGCCCCACTTTGCTTTGAGTGGGCTGTCGCTGGTCCCCAACAGAGCTGTCTCCACCCGGTAGGGTCCTCCCTTGAAGGCTACTGGGTCTCTGGCTGACAAGGTCCATCAGTAAACCACTGGTTTTCCTAGGAGGGGTCACCCTCAAACTCCCCCAGATCAGGAAATCAGGTCCAGCCCATGGGCAGGGAAGGGGAAAAAGGACCCCTGGAAAAAGAGGGGGCTTGCTTAGGCCCCAGCCTTGAATCCAAGGGTGTGAGCTTCCGGTCCAGGTCTACATCTCACCGGCCCCAAGAAGTTGGAAGTCTTGTCCAACAACCTCATGTGGCTGGTCCCCCTTTGAGGGGACTACATGTTCCCCACTGTGGGGACAGCAGCTCCCCCATTATCAGCAAGTGTGGTGAGCCCCTCTGAGACTGATTTTTTTTAAAGATTTTATTTATTTGACAGAGAAAGAGACAGCTAGAGAGGGAACACAAGCAAGGAGAGTGGGAGAGGGAGAAGACATGGGGCTTGATCCCAGGACCCTGGGATCATGACCTGAGCTAAAGGCAGACGCTTAATGACTGAGCCACCCAGGCGCCCTGAGACTGATTTTTTTACACAGGCACTAAGGCTACTTCCCTGTGCCTGCCCCATACCTGGCAGGTTAGTAAATAGCTCACACGGGGAAGGCAGGTATTACATTTAAATAAGGGACAAGCACACACACTCAGGAGACAGGAGTCAAGTCACCAGGGGGCATGTAGAGGCCCAGCCAATGGGGAAACAAGCCACACATGATGCAAGGGGAGAGAAGAGTACTCCTGGCAGAGCGCACAGCGAATGTAAAGGATTAGAGTCAGGCCCGAGACACATGTGGGACAAGCACACACCTGGGTGAACCACAGAGAGGGGGCTGTGGTGGGAGAGGTGAGGCCGAAGAGGATGGGCAGGTGGGGAGCAGATCGCAGAGAGGCTCAAAGGTTATGTTCTGAAACGATCAATCTGGTTACCGGAGGAGAATGGGCTCTATACAGCAGAGGACAGGGAGACCCTAACCCTAACCCCTAACCCTTAACCCTAACCCCTAACCCTAACCCCAACCCTAACCCTAATCAAACATCATGCTCAATTTCAAGGACTAACAGCTCTACTCTGAAATCACAAACAAGTCCATCATGCCGGCTTTTACTCATTGCTCAGTATTGTACTGAAAGTTCTACCCAGAACAATAAGGCAAGAAATAAGGCATCCACATGTGAAAGAAAACAGTAGAACTAAGTCTATTCAGAGACCAGAGATAACATCATCTTATATAGAGAGCTTCCTAAAGAATCAACAAAAAATCATTACAGCCAGTTACCTAATTCAGCAAAGTTACAGGACAAAATATCAACACACAAAAATCTCTCTTATTTGTATACATTAGCAATGAATCATCCAAAAAGGAATTTAAGAAAACAATTCCACTTTAGGGAACATCAACATTGACCAAATACTTAGGAATAGATATAAATCAAGGTGCAAGTCTTGTACACCGAAAGTTATAAAACATTGCTGAAAGAAAGTAAGGGAAACCTAAATAAATCTGAGGACACCCCATGGCGATAAAAAGACATACTACTGATAAGATGGCAATAGTACACAATGCGATGTGGAAATTCAATGTGTTCCCAAGAAAATGCACAAAGGCCTTTGGGAAGAAATGCACAAGCTAATCCTAACAGTCATATGGAATATCAAGGGACCACAAGATAGCCAAAACATTCTTGAAAAAGAAAATCAAAGGTGAAAGGTCATACTTCCAAAGTTCAAATCTTAATACAAAGCAACAGTAAATAAAACGTTGTGATATTGTCATAAAGGTATGCATACACCTTAAAACAAATAATACATTATATGTTAATTAAATGAATTTAAATTTAAAAATTTTTTAAATAAATAAAATAATTTTTTAAAAAAGGTATGCATACAGATCAGCGGGATTTAACTGAGAGCCCAGAAATAAACCCCTTCTTCTATGGTCCACTGAATTTTGGCAAGGGACGACAATATTACATTGGGAGACAATTGGTTATCCATGTGCAGAGGAATGAAACTGGACCCTTACCTCAGACCACATATAAACATTAGCTCAAAATAAGTAAAGGCTTAAATGGAAGAGGTAAAATTATAAACTCTAGAAGAAATAAATGGGGATAACTCTTCATAATCTCGGATTTAGCAATGCTTTTAGATCTGACACCAAAGCATAAGCAAAGAAAGAAAAAATAGATAAAATAATATCCTCAAAATTAAAAATCTTTTCAAGGTACCTGGGTGGTTCAGTAGGTTAAGCGTCTGACTCTTAATTTTGGTTCAGATCATGACCTCAGGGTCATGAGATCAAGCCCCATGTCAGGCTCCACACTGAGTGTAGGGCCTGCTTGAGAGTCTCTCTCCCTCTCCCTCTGCCCCCAACCACTCACACATTCTTTCTCCCTTGCTCTTAAAAAAAAAAAAAAGTAAAAAAAATAAAAATCTTTGTACATCAGAAGTTACTATCCTGGGGCGCCTGGGCGGCTCAGTCGTTAAGCGTCTGCCTTCGGCTCAGGTCATGATCCCAGGGTCCTGGGATTGAGCCCCGCATCGGGCTCCCTGCTTGGTGGGAAGCCTGCTTCTCCCTCTCCCACTCCCCCTGCTTGTGTTCCCTCTCTCACTCTGTCTCTCTCTGTCAAATAAATAAATAAAATCTTTAAAAAAAAAAAGAAGTTACTATCCTGAAAGTGAAAAGACAGCCCCCAGAAGGAAGGAAATATTTGTATACTATGTATCTAGTAAGAGTCTGTTGTCCAGAATATGTAAAGAGCTTTTACAACTCCTCAACAAAAAGACAACCCAATTTTTAAAATGGACAAATGACTTGGATAGACCCTTCTCCAGAGAAGTCATGGGTGTTGGTGTTTCATGAATAGAGTCCCCCTCCGGGAGAAGGAAAAAGGTCTGGAGAATGATGTACAACGTGGGAACTCAGCTAAGGCCAGAGAACTGTGTACCTGAAATGTTTTAAGTGGTCAATGTTATTTATGTTTAGTCACAGTGAAAAAGTGAATGAAGGACTGATGCATGTCACAACATGGATGGACACTGAAAACAGCCCAAGTGACAGAAGCCAGACAGAAAATACCACTCAGATTGGAGCCATCTGTGCTCCTTAAATCCATCAGGGTTGTGCAAATAAGGGAAAGTCTCGGAGCAGTTCCAGAAAAAGAAAAATCGATCCGAATGGAAAAGGACATTTCAGACCGTGGGGCAGGTGGTGACAGTTGAAGTGGGCCTGTGGTCTGAGTTAAAATGTGGAAACCGGGATGATTTCCTCACTTAGGGTTATGTGGTGGTTCCGTGGGAGAGGTCCCCGTTTGGGGTAAAACACACTGAAGCACCCTGTGTGAAGTGGCAAATGTGGTAAGGAAACGACAACTGGGGGGTCTAAGTGTGGAGATAAAGCGTATTTGTGCTGCGGTGACAGGTTTACTGCACTTTGTAATCACTGCAGAGTCAATTACTCTTCCAAACAACCATGACAGCACCAGGTCACAGAAGTAGAGACGACATCAAACTTCAGGATGGAGGCCAAACCCTCCCAGATCCAGTTCACCCACGTGAAGAGGCCACTCGCCCTTGTAGGAGGCCACATGTTAGCAAGAGACTTGTGCGAGGATTAAAGCCAGGGCCACTGTGTCTTGGGTACAGTAGAAGCAGTGGAATTTGGAATTCCAATTTTCCACAACGCTCCACCAAAAACTGGTTAGAACTGTGAAAATGCATGAAGGGAAACCTCAATAAAGTGGACTGGGGATGCCAGAAGGGGAGGCTGGAGGGGGGAGCCTACCACTCGGTCAGTTACAGGAACAACTGTCAATTACAGACCCAGCCTTAGAAGCCTCCACAGGAGAGACTCATCAGTTACAGGCCCCAGAGGGAAAGATGTAGGTTTCATCTCCTCCAAGAAATCCACCACCCCTGCAGCTCAGCTGGTGAGAACGCTCCATCACTCCAACCCTGCTTTTCTCCAGTGGACTTTCCTTCAAAACAACCTTCCCAACTTAGCCCACCTTCTCCAAGAAATGTTTCTCTCTCCTTTCTTTCTCGCCTGTGATGTGGCCGTAGCTTGCTTGTCCCGGATTGCAAGTCTCTGCTATTCCCAAATAAACCCATTTTGCTGGTAAAATAACCGGCAGTTTTAGTTTAAGAGTAACAGAACTAATAAATTTGATAAATTTGCAAGGAATAAAACCCATATACAAAAATCAATTGCATTTCTATGTGCTCATAACAAACTATCAGAAAGAGAAATACAGAGAACAATGTCATTTACACCTGCATCAAAAAGAACACTACACCTAGGAATAAATTTAACCAAGGAGGTGACAGACCTGTTCTCTGACACCCGTGAGACACTGAAGACAGACATCGAGGGAGACACACGGAGACGGGAAGACACCCTGTGCTCACGGAAGAACCGACACTGAAAATATCTACTCTCCCCAAAGCCGTCTACAGAGTCCGCGCCGGCGCTACGGAACTTCCAGGACCGAACCGACAACCCTGAAGCGGGTGTGGACTCAGGGAAGGACCCCGCAGGGCTGAGGCCGGGGGGAGCACGAGCACAGCGGCGGGCAGCCGCCCCCTGACCGCAGACTGCCGGAGGAGCCCCAAGAACCGAATCCGTGTGGCGCATAAACACAGACGCATGGGCCCCCGGAGCGGATCCGAGCCCAGAAAAGGGAGACCCGACAGCCCCGCGCACAGCACCCCCGGGACCCCACGTCACCGCACACAAAGCCACGGAAACCCCCCAGTCTGTGCAGCCGCCCTTCGTCCGCTGGGCCCTGTGAGCACGGACCCCCTCAGCAGTCCCCCTCAGACGGCTTCTCCTCACCACCTCCTCCCACGGCGGGTCCTGAGGAGGCCGGGCTCCTGTCCGTGTGGACGGGGCCCCGCATCCTCCAGAGCGGATCCCGTCAGCATGGATGCGGCCCCACATCCTCCACAGTGGGTCCTGAGGAGGCCGGACTCCTGTCCTTGTGGACACCGCCCCATGTCCTCTAGAAGCCTCCACAGCGGGTCCTGTGGGTATGGAC
>NW_028065667.1:0-388 GCF_054177405.1 Leptonychotes weddellii
AATGTGTTGGTCCATATAAAAGCTATCAACTAAGGGGTGGATTGGGCTGGGTCATGACTTTTTAAGTATTGTAACTTGAGAAATCCCACGGTTGGAAAGCCCCTGTGTTATACGGAAAGCACCCTCCTCCCACCCACATGCCCATTATTTGTAGCTCTGAACTGGAGAGTTCCTACATACTGGGGTACAATTTGAAAGTCTATACACAAAACATGAACTTTAGGTCCAGCAACAAGGTAACAAGAATCCAGGTTTACTGATTTAGATATCGATGACATCATGCTCTAAACTGATAAAGAAAAACACAGACTGAGGAGACTCAGTGTCCCTCTGACCTGGTGGGACTTCCAGCCTGCATTAGTACCATAAGCCTATGCATAGATTTTGG
>NW_028065668.1:0-388 GCF_054177405.1 Leptonychotes weddellii
ACATATTCATACTATATTGCTGGAAAATGTTGGCAACAGTTCAAAGAGGGGGAGGGGCAAATGGATGCTAAGAAAGCAAATATGATAGGCGAATTCCACTATGCTCTTGTCTGGATTGTGGAGAATTTGGATTTGTTATATACAAAGGATTAAATGGGTACAATAAATAATTAGTTGATTTGTACATGCATTTTTTTTTTAAAGATTTTATTTATTTATTTGACAGAGAGAGACACAGCGAGAGAGGGAACACAAGCAGGGGGAGTGGGAGAGGGAGAAGCAGGCTTCCCGCGGAGCAGGGAGCCCGATGCGGGGCTCGATCCCAGGACCCTGGGATCATGACCTGAGCCGAAGGCAGACGCTTAACGACTGAGCCACCCAGGCGCCC
>NW_028065669.1:0-388 GCF_054177405.1 Leptonychotes weddellii
AGGGGCGCCTGGGTGGCTCAGTTGGTTAAGCGACTGCCTTCGGCTCAGGTCATGATCCTGGAGTCCCAGGATCGAGTCCCGCATCGGGCTCCCTGCTCAGCAGGGAGTCTGCTTCTCCCTCTGACCCTCCTCCCTCTCATGCTCTCTGTCTCTCATTCTCTCTCTCTCAAATAAATAAATAAAATCTTTAAAAAAAAAATGTCAATAAATACTCAGTTCTTGTAGTGCTCTTAAAGCCAGGTTTGGCCTCTTACTGGTTCCCCATTAATGAATTAAATAAATATTTGACATGTATTTATTTTATATTTGCATGAGAGTCATGCATTTAACTTTTAACATTTACACTAACATTTATTGGGTATTTGTTATGTGCACTGTTCTAAGAACT
>NW_028065670.1:0-388 GCF_054177405.1 Leptonychotes weddellii
AAGAATTTTGTTGGAGTAGGAAGTGGGTTGGCTTAGTTAGGAAGGATAGAAAGGAGGATGGGGTGAAATTGTCTTTGGTAGACTCCCTGGTGGGAAGAATCATTTTAGATTTGGACTGTGGGAGTTGTTTTGGGTAGGAGCAAGCAGTTGAGATGAACAAGGATCTGCCCTGTTTTTTTGTTTTTATTTTTCTTAGATGGAATTGTCCATTCAACACTTAGACCTTCTTGGATGTATATTTACTATGGAAATCTTCGCATATTGTGTTGATTTTGTGGTTGTAAAGCTGGTGTGATCCATTGCCAATAGCACTTATAATGGAAGTGGATCTCTGAGGATCACTACAAGATATTTCTTATGTATTACTATTTTTTAGTCTGAACATCTC
>NW_028065671.1:0-388 GCF_054177405.1 Leptonychotes weddellii
AGAGCTTTCCCTCTAAGGTCAGGAACGCGGCAGGGATGTCCACTATCACCACTGCTATTCAACATAGTATTGGAAGTCCTAGTACATCTGAATATTCTGAGACCGCCTCTGTCTGTACCATCAAGAAACTCCTGAGAGGCTGGGCCGCCTGGTTGGTTAAGCATCCGACTCTTCAGATTTCGGCTCAAGTTGAGCCCCTAGTCGAGCTTCGCACTCAACAGGGAGTCTGCTTGAGATTCTCTCTCTCCCTCTGCAGCTCCCCTAGCCCCCTGGCACTTTCTCTCACTCTCTCTAAAATAAATAAATAAATCTTAAAAACAAAAAACAAACAACCCGGAAACAAAAAAACTCCTGAGAAGCAATCTCGGAAACGTGAAGCCAGAGCAGA
>NW_028065672.1:0-388 GCF_054177405.1 Leptonychotes weddellii
CAGAAACTAGAGGGTTTTGCCAGGATGAACATCACCCAACAAATAGAGATTGTCAATAAGGTCTACATGAACAGGGAGGTGGCAGCCAAATGGAAAGCTGACAAAAAGATGAAAAAGAAAGTCAGCCTCCTCACCACTGCCCTGAAAGAAAGGGACAATGCAAAGATGGGGAGACCCCAACCACCAAAAGGGGGGAAGCCCAGAACCCCCTTGGCAAGGGATCAATGTGCCTACTGTAAAGAGAAAGGACATTGGAAAAGTGAATGTCCCAACCAGGGAAAGGCTCAAAAACCTAGCCTCTATAAGGAAGAACCCCGAGAGGAGGACCTCATAGGCCTTGTGGGAATGGACTCAGACTGAGGGAGACCAGGCTATTTCCTCCTTGGCC
>NW_028065673.1:0-388 GCF_054177405.1 Leptonychotes weddellii
AACATATCCATCACTTCACATAGTTACCTTTCCTTTTGTTGTTGTAGTAAGAAGGCTTAATTAAGATAACTGGAAGTTTATATCTTTTGACCAACATCTCCCCATTTCCCCCACCTCCCAGCCCTTGGCAACCACCATCCTACTCTGTTTCTGTGAGTTCAGCTTTTTTAGATTCCACGTCAGTGAGTCTTTTTTTTTTTTTTTTAAGATTTTATTTATTTATTTGAGAGAGAGAGAATGAGAGACAGAGAGCACGAGAGGGAAGAGGGCAGAGGGAGAAGCAGACCCCCCGCTGAGCAGGGAGCCCGATGCGGGACTCGATCCCGGGACTCCAGGATCATGACCTGAGCCGAAGGCAGTCGCTTAACCAACTGAGCCACCCAGGCGC
>NW_028065674.1:0-388 GCF_054177405.1 Leptonychotes weddellii
AATGGAGAATCCATAACTTTGCCATGTACAAAGAGAAAACAACTTAGAGAAATAATAATAATTTTCCACCTGTAATATCAACAAGATATGAAATATTTGGAATCTCAACAAATAACATTTTAAAACCTGAGTAGAAAAAAATGTGAAAAAATGGGCAGATAAACTTTATTCTTAGATAGGAATACAACATTTTTTTTTTTAAAGATTTTATTTATTTATTTGACAGAGAGAGACACAGCGAGAGAGGGAACACAAGCAGGGGGAGTGGGAGAGGGAGAAGCAGGCTCCCCGCAGAGCAGGGAGCCCGATGCGGGACTCGATCCCAGGACACTGGGATCATGACCTGAGCTGAAGGCAGTCGCTTAACCAACTGAGCCACCCAGGCGCC
>NW_028065675.1:0-388 GCF_054177405.1 Leptonychotes weddellii
CCAGGACAAATCTGCCCAAACAGGGTTGCCTGAGTAACAGCATGGCAGGCCCGTCCCCCAGAAGACAGGCTGGAAGAACAAGAGGCCGACAACCCTAACATCCCTATAAAACAGGTGCATCTTGCTTGGGTTGTGGTCAATAATTTGGACTCTACATTCCCTCAACCACCCCTCAACAGAATGACTAATAGGAGGAACCCCCAAAATAGGAAAGATCAGAGACTGTGACCTATGCCACAGAACAAATGGATATGGATACAAATAAGCAAAATGTCAGAAATAGACTTCAGGGTAACAGTTATGAAGACAATAGCTAGGCTGGAGAAAATGATTAATGGCAACATAGAGTCTCTAAGGGCAGAAATGAGAGCTCATCAGGCCAAACTTA
>NW_028065676.1:0-388 GCF_054177405.1 Leptonychotes weddellii
GATCCCGGAACTCCAGGATCATGACCTGAGCCGAAGGCAGTCACTTAACCAACTGAGCCACCCAGGCGCCCCTAGATTTCTGTTGTTTTAAGCCACCTGGTTTGAGATCCTTTGTAAGCCCAGCCCCAGGAACCGTGCATCCAGCAGTGCTGGCTCCCAAAGCAATGCATTTCCGCGTGGATGGCTACAGGCACTTACTGGCGTCTTCCCAAATGCTGACCACCGCTCAAAGCACTTTATCTGCAGATCTTGATAGAATCCTCACAACAGCCCTCTCAAGCAGGTACCATCTTTAGGTCAAACTCGTAAATAAGGAAACCAAGGCTTAGAAAGGTTGAGGAACTTGCCCAGTACCACACAGTTAATAAGTAGGGAATGGGATGAATGA
>NW_028065677.1:0-8121 GCF_054177405.1 Leptonychotes weddellii
GCCCCCCCCCCCCCCCCCCGCAGGCCTCATTTGCCGCGAGCGGTGAGCTGACTGGGATGGTACCCCGGGAAGGCCCTGAGTCTGCGCGGTGCCCGTGCCCTTCCCTGGCTAGCCTGCATGCCAAGGATGTGCTCCGGAGGAAGCACAAGAGGAGGAGCCGACAGCACCAGCGATTCATGGCCCGGAAGGCGCTGCTGCAGGAGCAGGGCCTGCTGAGCATGCCCCCAGAGCCGCGATCCTCCCCACCGCCCGTGCCGTCGGTGGCCCTGCAGGGCACTGAAGCCGCCAGCAGCGGGATGCAGCATCCAAGGAATGAATCGGGAGGTGCCTCGTGGAGCAGAAAGCCCACCCCCAGGGAGTCCGCGGGGCCCTGGCCCAGCAAGTGCGTGGCTATCGACTGCGAGATGGTGGGCACGGGACCCCGAGGGCGGGTGAGCGAGCTGGCCCGCTGCTCTGTGGTGAGTTACCATGGCGACGTCCTCTATGACAAGTACATCCGGCCCGAGATGCCCATCGTGGACTACCGCACCCGCTGGAGTGGCGTCACTCGGCAGCACATGCGTAAGGCCATCCCCTTCCAGGTGGCCCAGAAAGAGGTGAGGGCGGAGGTGGGGGCTTGTGTGGGTGGGTGATGGCCAGGGAAGGGCAGCCCTGGGTTTGAGTCACCACTTAGCCACTGGAAACGAGAGACTTTGGGGAAGTTGCTTAAATTTGCTGAACTGTGGCTTCCTTCTCCATAGACAAGGGTGCCTAAGATCCTGACCCATCTCCATGTAAGGATTGTTGGGCTGTCCCATGTGATAATGTTTGTGGACAGACTGTGCCAATTGTAAGGTGTAGAACCGCTCACATGTTACATTTTCTTTTCTTTCTTTTATTTTGAGGGAGAACGAGTGAGAGAGCACAGGCAGGGGGAGCGGCAGAGCAGGGAGCCCAATGTGGGGCTCGATCCCAGGACTCTGGGATCATGACATGAGCCGAAGGCAGACGCTTAACCAACTGAGCCACCCAAGCACCCCTGCATTTTCTTTTCTGTTGTAAAAGTACTATGTAGCTGTTTAGAATTTGTAAGGCCCACAATCCTGTCACCTTCAGGCCTTAATGTTTCCATATATTTTCTTAGTTTTTCAGTGTTTTGAAAAAGATAAATTAGTGGTTGGGACTGCACTAATGTGCCAGGAATTCCCAGTTGTGCTTGACCGTAGGAAGCCCCTAAAGCCTTGTTAACAATCTCAGCTCTTTGTCCCCAGATCCATGCATGGAAATTCTCATCTCATAGCCCTGTGGGTGTGGGGACAGCTCTGATGTGTGTGTTCCTGAAAATCATGCTGTGCCAACTTGCACAACGAAAACCTCAGAGCTTATGGGGAACATGGAATTAGGAACACAACACTCAACATGCCTCCTAATAAAATCACCCCCAGGACAAAAAGCTAGAAACCTAACGACAGTGGTAGCCCCCATTTTGCACAGGCTAGATGGTTAAGACATGCGTCAGTAGTAAGGGGGACTCTACCTGAAAACATCCTGGTGGCTGCTTGTGAAAGTGGGTGTCAGGAAGGTTGCGGTTTCTGTGCTGGTGGTGAGGGCCCAGGGGTTCCTGGAAATGAGCCTGGTGGCGTCAGGTTCACGTGGTGGTGGCTCATCACACCCGTGAACCGTGAGCCCCCTGCAGACTGTCGGAGGCGTGTGCGTTTTCTGCCTTCCCACGTGCCTCAGGTTAGCTGCGTGCAGTTTTCTTTATTCTTTCTTGCCTTTTTTTTTTTTTTTTAAAGATTTTATTTATTTGAGAGGTAGAGAGGGAGGGAGAAAGCACAAGCAGGGGGAGCAGCAGACCCCGCTGAGCAGGGAGCCCGACGTGGGGTTTGATCGCAGGACGCTGGGATCGTGACCTGAGCCGAAGGCAGACGCTTAACCAGCTGAGCCACCCAGGTGCCCCCGGGTGCAGTTTTCTTCGTTGACTTAAATGTTTCTCAAGGGCAAAATCATGCATAGGTAAAGGTGAAATTTTGCATTATTCTCAAAGAGTGTCCTAATATAGCAATCATGTTGGAACATGCATTTTCAAAATAAGCATTATAGCAGAACTGCTTAGTGTTTCTGGGTTATTCTTGGGTTTAGGTGAATTTGGGAAATACTGGTACATGTGGTCTGGCGTCCTCCTTTCTCACATGAGATATGGCCTAAGCATGGCCTTCAGAAAGTTTGGAGATGATTTACCGAGCGTGTCGCTCAGGCATATTAGCAACAGGAAGGGAGGCCTGCGGCAAACCCTCTAGCTCCTTGGTGCTTCCTGGCCTGGTTGGTGGGGCTCGAGGAACAGGACCGTTTCTTGTCTGCTCAGGCTCAGCCCGTGCGGAGTGTGCTTGGTCCCTTCCCACCGCATGCTGGTGGGGCGGTGTGACTGGAGTGTGGTGGCATGTTCCCACCACGGAAGTCTAAATGGCACCCTCTCCATCTGCTGTGAAAGCTGGGTTTAGTGATAAGCCGGACCTGGCCAGCAGAAGCGCGTGGCGGGTGATAAGGAGAGCCGGGCTCAGCTGAGGGCTGGGGGGCGTTGCAGGCCTGGGGCCCGAGGAGGGCGGAAGACAGGGAAGAGAGGCGCACATTGTGCACATGGCGAGCACTGAGCCAGAGAGCAACGGTTTCCAGGGTGGGAAGTGGAGTCCTGCACGGCCGAGGGGCAGAGGGGCAGAATCCCGAGGAGGGAGGCCCTGTCTGCTGATGCTCACAAAAGTTGCTGCTCGTGGGTTTATCTCCAGGGCCAGGCACAGGTCTGTGGACGTCAGCCAGCGGGTCTCTCAGTCAGCTCCTGTGTGCTGAGCTTCCATGGAACATCACTCGTCAAGTCAAACACGGTCCCTGGTGTATCAGCTGAGCTCCCATGGAGGGCCGGTGGATTGACTGCCAGCGCTAAAGGCGTACTTAGCAAATGTGACCAGTCCCCTCCACCACGGGAGAGAACCACAGGGTCCTCACGTTGCCGGGGCAGCGGTGGGGGAGGCCTCCTGACGTGCAAGAGTTGGGTGGGGAGGGGGAGGGTGGTGAGGTCTTCCAGGCTGAGAGGGGAGAGCCTGAGCCAGCAGGACACAGTTGCTTGTATTGATTCACTGGGAGACTTACTCCACGCGTGACTTCCTCGCACGCGCCCAACCACCGCGTGGAGAGCGCACTTTTACTGCTTAGAGGGCGGACGTGTGCCCCGGGGCGTGGCAAGTCGAAGGGCCGGGCTTTGGACTTGAGGGCAGCATGGCTGAGTGTGGGGCTCGAGGTTCCCCTCTCCATGCTGCCACCCTTCGCAGGGATCCACGCCCCGGTGGTCAGGGCAGCAGCACGTGGCCTGCGCCTCCTTGACAGTGGGGCCTTCCCCCGCTCTCCTTTGTCTGCTCACAGATCCTCAAGCTCCTGAAGGGCAAGGTGGTGGTGGGGCACGCGCTCCACAATGACTTCCAGGCCCTCAAGTACGTCCACCCTCGGAGCCAGACCCGGGACACCACTTATGTGCCCAGCCTCCTCCACCAGCCTGGCCTCCACACCCGCACCCGGGTCTCGCTGAAGGACCTGGCCCTGCAGCTGCTACACAAGAAGATCCAGGTGCGTGGGACAGGAGCAGGTGGTGCGAGTGACGAGGGGCCCCGGGACAGGGCAGGCAGCTGTGCCTCCAGGCTGCTTGTCATTCTTACCCCCCACCCCTCCCTGGGTAAAGCACGGTGTCCCGCACATACGGGCAGCCCTGGGTGTTCTCTTCACCGTCCTTCGTCCCCAGCAGATTGTGACAGCCGGCCGCAGGCTTGCGGGCCGGGCTCTTCCAGACCTGTCCCCCACTCAGTTCCGGGCTCTGTCCCTGCACATCACGCAGAACCCACCTGTGGCAGCCCGAGAGGTGGGGCCTCCCCCAGGGGCAGCCAGTAACTCTTGCTTTCCCGAGTAGCACCCAGGCCCCCACCCCATCCCACCCCCGTCCCAAGAGGACGCGGTCGGTGATGAGGGCTGTCATCGCAGGCCGGCCAGCACGGGCACTCGTCGGTGGAAGACGCCGTGACGGCCATGGAGCTCTACCGGCTGGTGGAGGCGCAATGGGAGCAGCAGGAGGCCGTCAGCCTCCCGCCCCGCCCCGAGGACCAGGAGCCGGACGGCAGCACGGACATGGAGGAGTACATGGAGGACCAGTACTGGCCCGAGGACCTGGCCCAGGGCGCCCGCGGGGGGACGGGGGAGGCAGGGGACAGAAGGGAGTGAGGCGGGAGAGGCCCCCAGGCGGCCTCCGAGCGGAGGAGTAGGGTGCAGGGGGGCCGGCAGAGCCCTGGGCACGGCACCCCGGGCAGGGCAGGATGCGGCCAGCCGGCTGCTGGTGTCCAGGGAGTTGGGGCCATCTGTCCTCTTGGCTCCCTCCACCCAGGGCTGTTGTGGGCACTTACCCCCGCCCCAGCCCTGTGGTTTACTAATGGCACTTTACAGACCCTATGAAAATGTCAGGGGGGGCAAGCTTGGAGGACGCAGCGGGAGGAGGGCGTGTGCCGTGTGCCGGCAGGCCTCCCCCAGCCCCGTGCTGTGCTGTCCGGGCAGGTGATGTCTCCTCCCTGCGGTGTTCGCTCAGCCCCGTGACTTGGGGTAAAGCTCTCCGCTCTTACTTTCCTCTGCCTCTTCCACAGGCGTTGTCAGGTTCAGAATGAATATGTCCCTGAACCTGTAGAGTTGAGGCTACTCTGCGGGACATTCCCTTCCTTTCTGTCTGAACTAGAACTCTGGCTGTTGCCATAGTAGGAACCCAGCTAGGCTGTGACGGACAGCAGAGCGCCCAGGCTCGTGGGGAGGTGGCACCAGGACTCACCAGGCACTGTTCTGAGGGGGGGAGGGCGGATGAGCTTTGGGTGGAGAGGGTGGCGTATTAATTTTGACCCAACTCAGGCACAAGCCTGAGAAACAAGACAGCAGTTTGAGTTCTGGGACCCCTCTGCAAGGCCACCATGTCCGTGGGGCGAGGGCCAGGCCTGGGCAGCCTTGTCCACACTCGGGCTGGTGTCCCCTCGGGCACTTTGACCCACAGTTGCTGTGGTCATTGGGTTTTCTCCAACTTTCTGGATAGGTTCTCTGTCAGGATCTCATCTGCCACCCCTCTTTCCTTCTTTCCCAAGGGGCAGTTTGGGAGTATTGAGGTTAACCAAGAGCTCAGGTCCACACCGACCTTTGAGCCCCATCTTTGCTTGCCACTTAAAAGCTTTGAGACCTCGAGCAAGGTCTCACTCTTGAGCCCGTTTCCTCCTCTGTAAAATGGGGATGATGCTACAGCCTACCTCATAGGGTTGTCCTGGGGGTCAAGTGCTGAGTGCTCAGCACTGTGCCTGGCATGCTGTGTTTTCTTCAAGGATCCGTTTCAGCCTCCTCTGGGTAATATCTGAACCACACCCCTGGGGTTGAGTGACTGTGACAAGGCTGTCCTCACTTGGCTGCTCCAGTGGGGGCGGGCTGATGACACAGCATGGAGGTGCCCGGTCCTCGCTGTGCCCTGCGGCTGGGCGACCTCTACACTCAGCGTCTCCCTCTGTGTGCAGGAAATGACAAGGGTTCTTATGTCAGTCTGACCCCAGCAGCAGGGCCAGGAACCGAGAGACACTACTGAAACCACACTCCTTCCAAGTTGTCTGTGCCCAGCTCCCTCCCCGTCTGCAGGGCAGGGAGCCGCCTGATGGCCTGGCTCCACACTTTGTTCTGGAGTCCTTCAAAGTGTGTAGTTGGTGCCAAACTCCCAGCCCAGCCCAGCCCAGCCATAGTTTCGATTCTTTGGGCTACGGGTTGAAGGAAGATGGAGCTGCTACCAGTGGGAAAATGTACTGGGTTTAAAATCAGCTTTTTTGTAAAACCATTTGTTCTGGAATAAAACTCAATTAGAAAAGTGGGTGAAGGGGTGTTTTCTGAATTCTCAGGCTGGAGTGGGCTGGCTTGGTGGAGGGATTGTGGGGTGCTGGGGCACTGAGTCTTGCTGGGTGCTTTGGCCTTTGAGGTGGGAGCTTTCAAGATGATGCTCTGGGATGTGACAAGAACATTCTAGAGCTACAGAATTTATGTCGTTTATTTTTTAAAATTTTATAACTGCCTTATTGTAGAACACAGAGTTTGTTTCTCCTGAAGCTATGTACTCACTTTTCAAGAAAATGTTTAGTTCTAATTGTGATAAAATACACATATCATCCAAGTTACCATCTTAACCATTTCTAAGTGGTGTTAAGTATATTTACATTGTCGTACCGCCAAATTCCCGAGCTTTTTCATCCTGCAAAACTAAAACTGCTCATTAAACACTAACAGTCCACCCTCTCCTCCCTCCAGCCCCTGGCCACCACCATTCTACTTTCTGTTTCTCTGAATTTGACTAGATACCCCATATAAGTAGAATCATACAGTATGTGTCTTTGTGATTAGCTTATTTCACTTAGCCTACGGCCCGCAAAGATCATTCATGTTTGGTATGTGTCAGAATTTCCTTCCTTTTTAAGGCTAAATAATCATTTGGCTGCATAGACCACAATTTGTTGATCTCAGTGAACACTTGGGTTACTTCGCCCGCTTGGTTGTGAATAATGTTGCTGTGAATGCGGGTGTACAGTATCTTTGGAATTCTGCTTTCGGTTCCCATGGGTGTAGACCCAGAAGTAAGATTGCTGGGTCATATATGGTGGTTCTGTGTTGTAAGCTTTGGAGGAACGGCCATACCGTCTTCCACAGGGGCTGTACTAGTTACTAGTTGGCCTTCCCACCAGCAGCCCATAAGCTTTCCAGTGTCTCCACATCCTCACCCACACTTACTTGTTTTGTTTTGTTTGGTAGGGTATCCTAGTGGGTGTGGGGTGATACCTCATTCTGGTTTTAATTTGCATTTCCCTAACGAGTAGAGATTTTGAACTTCTTTTTGCATGTTTATTGATATATACTTCATTTTTCACTTTTTGTGTCTTTTAAAAAATGTATCCCATTAGCAATTTTGCATGACCCACAGGAAATCGCTGACATTTGCCTGAGACGCTTCTGCCTGCCATCCAGGATTGAGAAATTCACACATGCACATTTTGGAGCATAGGCCCAGCCGAGACAGATGGCTGGGCAGGAATTCAAAGGTCAGGGTGCCTGTAGGGAGTGGTGTCTGATCCACTGTTAGGAATCATCCACCCAGCCTGTGCCCTGTGCCTGGGGCCATACACTGGCAGCCTCTGTACCTTGTACAGTCACAGGCGGGCCAACTGAGGCAGGACGTGGGTCTTGTAAGGCTGAGAGGTTTGCCCTGAGTGACTCACCTGACCTGGGATTTGCCGGCGTGGTCTGGCCGAAGGGTGACACCAGTTAAACTGGGGAAGCATCCCCTCTAGGAGCAGCCCCTCCCCCACCTGCCCCTCCCCCTGGCTGGGGTCAGGGCTTCCTCCCCTGGGCTTTCACACTGCCTATGTCTAACCTCAGTGCACAATACCTGGGAAAACATTCAGTAGGTCCCAGGCAGGGCTCCAGGTGCTGGGGGCCTCGCAGCAAACCAAACAAATGGGAGCCGGAAAAGTAAATGAACAAGACACACGGTTATTTCCGATGGCGCTAATTATTCCTACAGAAGAAATCCAGAAGGGAGAAGAGGTACAGTTTGTTTTGTTTTAAATTTTATATTATTATGTTAATCACCATACATTACATCATTCGTTTTTGATGTAGTGTTCCATGATTCATTGTTTGTGTATAACACCCAGTGCTCCATTCAGTACGTGCCCTCTTTATTTTTTTTATTTTTTTTAAAAGATTTTATTTATTTGAGAGAGAGAGCATGAGCAAGAGAGCACAAGCAAGGGGAGCAGCAGAGGGAGAGGGAGAAGCAGACTCTCCGCTGAGCAGGGAGCCTGACGTGAGGCTCGATCCCAGGACCCTGGGATCATGACTTGAGCTGAAGGCAGACGCTCAATGACTGAGCCACCCAGTGCTCCATTCAATACGTGCCCTCTTTAATACCCATCACCAGGCTAACCTATCCTCCCACCCCCTCCCCTCTAGAACCCTCAGTTTGTTTCTCAGAGTCCATAGTCTCTTATGTTTCCTCTCCCCCTCCAATTCCCCCCCTTCATTTTTCCCTTCCTGCTATCTTCTTCC